>NC_041394.2:349522362-349729862 GCF_900747795.2 Erpetoichthys calabaricus | reverse complement strand
ACACTAAAAAACACTAAAGGAACAAATACTAATC
This sequence comes from Erpetoichthys calabaricus, assembly GCF_900747795.2. Lineage (NCBI taxonomy): Eukaryota > Metazoa > Chordata > Cladistia > Polypteriformes > Polypteridae > Erpetoichthys > Erpetoichthys calabaricus. Next base: position 349,729,828 of record NC_041394.2, on the reverse strand, counting down.
AGTAAGTACCGCGTCTACTAAACAGTAAATCAGTGAAGGAGAAAGAACTAACCGCGTCAACTGCGGAGCTCAGCTCGGAGCGAAATGAAGTGAATGAAATCAGGTGAATGGGAGGGGAGATGATCACGTGACTCTCCCACCTGTCTTAACTCTCCATCCCTCCACAAACATAGTCTCTCGGATCCCAACTCTCCTTTCACACACCGCGTCTACTAAACACTAAGAAACACTAAGTAGAAACACTAAAGGAAAAAATACTATTCAGTAAACACCGCGTCTACTAAACAGTAAATCAGTAAAGGAGAAAGGACAGCAAGACGGCGTCAGCTGCGGAGCTCAGCTCGGAGCAAAATGAAGTGAATGAAATGAGGTGAATGGGAGGGGAGATGATCACGTGACTCCAACACCCACCTTAACTCTCCGTCCCTCCACAAACACAGCCACACGGATCCCAACTCTCCTTTATATGTATAGATATACACACATATACATCTATACTAATAAAAGGCAAAGCCCTTACTGACTCACTCATCACTAACTCTCCAACTTCCCGTGTAGGTTAAAGGCTGAAATTTGGCTGGCTCATTCCTTACAGTTTACTTACAAAAGTTAAGCAGGTTGCATTTCGAAATTCTACACGTAATGGTCATAACGGTCGACAAAGTCTGCCATGTTAGACTTTCTTATTTATGGCCCCATCTTCACGAAATTTGGTAGGCGGCTTCCCTGCGCTAACCGAAACCGATGTACGTACTTATTTCGGTGGTATGACACCACTGTCGGCCGCCATATTGAACTTTCCAACGGTCTTTGTTACTTAATAGGCCCATCTTCAAGAAATTTGGTACGCGGGTTCCCAACAATATCTGAATCCTACTTACGTACATATATCCATATTACTAACCGAGAATGCTAAACCGGATGATGGACGCAGGCACATCCGGCAATGGGCCGTAGCTGCAAAAAGACGTACTGCGCAGGCGCAAAAAGAGTCCGCGAGAGTCGGCTGAGGAGCCGAGAAAGGCGGACAAAAGAGGGCGAGAGAGGCGGATGAGGGGCCGCGAGAGGCGGACAAGACCACAGAAAAAAGGAGTGAGCACAGGAAAAATGGAGAAATGAGGCGCAAAGAGCACCGAAAAAAAGAAAAGGCACATAAAAAAGTATTCAAACGCAAGCAAAGCACGAAACACATTGCACACGAAACTAGACCCAAAAAAAAAAAAAAAAAAAAAAAAAAAAAAGAGGCTCGCGCACAACAGCAAGGCACCCCCCCCCCCCTACAGGCACCGGACGGGACACACACCAAGAGGGGGATTCAACAAGCCCATGGAACACAAAAAAAAGAACACAAAACCACCCCACAGACCCTACAAGCAAGGGACGGGACACACACAAAGAGGGGGATTCAACAAGACATAGGAACACAAAAAGAAAGAAGACGCTCGCACGACAACAATCCTCAACCAAACACACACACATCCATAAGAAGTGACACCCAAAGCCACATATTGTAAAGTGATCATCAACACCTTCACACTAGACAGCATAGGTGTCAGCATTGGTGGATCTCCTTACAATAAAGCACTATTAACCGTTCAACTGCAGAAAAGGAAACATATTAACAGTGACTGCGATCCTCCTTATTACTTATCCATATTTCGCATGCTGAGAAAGAAACAAGTCATGAATACACGGTCACGGGTACAAAACCAAAAGGAAATGATAACAGGAACAAACACACGAACACGAAAGAAACAACAAAATAGACGGCTATGCAGCATAGGTGGATCTCATTACAATAAGGCACTATTAACCGTTCAACCGCAGAAAAGGCTCCATATTAACAGTGAGTGCAATACTCCTTATTACTTATCCATATTTCTAAAAGAAAAAATGTCTCGACTCCAAAAACGCAAAGCTCAACTAAAGCTTCTAACTAACGATGTACCTAAAAGTAAAAACTTTATGAACTGCATTAGATCCTACAATGGTTCATTTGCTTTTGCATGTACCAGAGTAAATATCAGGCCACCAAAAGGCAATGGCCCATACTGCTTTCCCATATGTGCACAAATACTGCATCAAATTGGAACAGTGCACCCTGAAACAAATCAACAACGCAAATATGCACAAATCTACATCCTAGATCCACATTACGCAAACTATCAATCAAAGTGCTGCATCGCAACAGGCACGGATTCAAAACGAAACACCTCCCGTCTCAGACATACATTAATGGCAACGAAGGCTACAACGGGCTTCTCACACAGCACAGGCAAGTCGATTACAGCTCCAAAACAACACGTCCCAAATACTACACATGCAACAACGCGCCTCTCGAACGGCACAAGGAAAACATACACCAGGAAAATTCATTCGGATTAATGAATGTCATTTGCAATCATTGTCATTCAGTTCACTTCCCTGATGAAACAACTGGCAATACAAGTTATACATTTACACGTTGTTGTAAAAAGGGTCAAATTAGACTGCCTTCTTTACATTCATATACTGAATATCTACAGAAGCTTATAACTGACGATGTACCTGAAAGTGAAATCTTTATCAACTACATTAGATCCTACAAATCGGTATCCACTATGAACATTAACGGTGGCACTGCATGTGACATCCGTCTTGAAAAAATGTTGTTTATTGATGAATGTTCAATGGCATGAAGTCACTTACTCAACACCATTTATAAATTTATACAAACGTTTATGAATAATAATATTCGATTTGGAGGAAAGGTACTTTTATGAGGAGGAGATTTTAGACAGTGATTAGCTATTCTTCCAGATGCCATGAACTCAGCTATTGTTCAGTGCACCTTAAAATACGCAGACAATTGGCATTACTTTCAAAAGATACAGTTAGTAAAAAAGATACGATGTCCAGAACCAGATCATAACAATTGCTTATTACAACTGAGAGATGGTACACTCACCAATACAGATGGACTTCAGCCACATATTATTACAATTCCTCAAGCCTTTATCTGCGACGACTTAGTTACAGAGACATTTGGAACAGCAATCTCATTAGACCAAATGCCCCTTTTAACACAACGCACTATTATGTCCAAAAAATATTAATGTGGAAAACATTAATACCCAAGTCATTCCATTACTTCCTGAAGAGACACAACTCTTTCTAAGCTCTGACAAACTTGACTCTGATCACAACAATAAACATCTTAAATGACCTTACAAGTTCTGAGCTGGAATTACCTTTTACACTTAAACGCCGTGTACAAAGAAATTTTCAAATAAACCTTTATACTGTGCCACACACTTTATTGTTTGCTTTCTATTTGCATCATCTACACCGTCACACTATTCTATATCTCATTCATACATCACGCTCTTTGTCATTCCCAACACCAGGGGTTGGTGAGCGAAGCGAGCAGGGGGCGGAGCCCCCTAGTACGTCTATAGCCTGCAGCTCGGTCCATACTCTGAATCCTCCAGGCACTCCTGAGCATAATCTAATTTTGAAGGTTGGGGCACCTATAATGTTACTGAGAAACTTACAGCCACCAAAACTTTGTAATGGCACGAGACGTCAGGTCACATGCTTGCAAAAGAACTTAATTGAGGCAACTATTTTTACTGGCAGTGACTCAGGGGAGAGAGTTTTTATTCCTCGCATCCCCGTTATACCCTCTTATCTCCCCTTTCAATTCAAACACCTCCAATTTCCAATAAGGCTCTGCTTCACAATGACAATTAATAAGTCTCAGGGACAGACCCTACAAAAGGTTGGCATTGATTTGAGGCAAGATTGCTTTTCACATGGCCAACTATACGTTGCATGCTCAAGAGTAAACTCAGCGCACAGCTTGGTTATATTACAACCTGAGGGGCGATACAAAAGAGATCCTTAACAAATAATTATTGGTACATTTTCCCTCAGCTTATTACTTAAAATTTTAAAGCAGTACTTCGCCGCTGCGAAGCGTGGGAATTTTGCTAGTTAAACACTAAAGTACAAAAACGAAGTAGAAAGTAACACTAATCCGCAACACTGGCACACCGCGTCTACTAAACACTAAGAAACGCTATAGGAAAAAATACTATTCAGTAAGTAGCGCGTCTACTAAACAGTGAATCAGTAAAGGATTAAGGATGGCAAGACAGGTTCAGCTCGGAGTGAAATGAAGTGAATAATCACGTGCCTCCAACACCCGCCTTAACTCTTCGTCCCTCCACAAACACAGCCACACAGATCCCAACTCTCCTTTATATATATATATATATATATATATAGATAGATATATTAAGTTGTTTGTAAAAAATTGGTTGTAAATTCTTCAATTAATGCAGGATTCTCACAAAGGACCTGTGGAAGATGAATGTTCTCTTTGCTCCCTTGTACTAACCCATGTCTTTAACTTCAACAGAAGTGGGCTCTGCGAGGCCATGCATTGTGTAAAATCTTGTTTTGATGAGCAAACAGAAAAATATTTGTGCAAGGAATCCAAGGTCTAAGCATTCCTCAAACTGAGTCTGTCTTATCGCGTTTCCTTCTGAAATCCATAACAAAGGGCGAAGAAAGGGGGGGTTGAACTTGTAGATAGAAGAAGCCACTCTGGGGTTGCTTGGCAACTTGGCTCAAGGATTTTGTAAGCTGTAGCATTTAATAATGAATATTAAATCACGCGTCCTAGGATTATAAAAACGGTTGCCCCACCCTAAAACGGGGTTCAGAACAGACCTGACGCTGTCAAGTAATATTGATTGCCTGTTTTCTGGAACTCTACTCACTGTGACATTGAAGAATAAAGCTGCTTTTTTACCACACCTGCTGTCTGGTCTGTGTTGATCGTCCACAGACCCCATTGTGGAATAATAAATAATAGCTGAGCAAAGAATCTTGGACTGAGGACCTTTTGACCTATTTTTGTACTTAGATAAACAAATCTAAAATGCCTTGATGATTACTATCTGTGTGCATCTGGGTGGATGGAAAATTTATTATTATTATGCAGCTGATGCTAAAAAAATGTATATGCATATACATAAGTATAAAAGTTCTTTCTAAGATTGTTAAAAGAGGGAAACCATTACCTGTATAATCATTGTATCTATAAGTATATTACTAGATTGTATTAATAGGCTATGGATGAGTTGATTATTAACGTGACTTACTTAAACTAATAAGTGTGTGTGCAAAAGAACAAACTTGCAACAATTGCTGACTTATAGTCTGTACTCAAGAAAACTGCTAAGTTCAAAGGTCTGTGATTTTTGTTTAATAGGTTCTTTCACTTCTTCTTAAGTTGTTTTGATCAAATGTGTTGTAATATTACTAAATTCCCCCAAAGAATTGTGTAACCTTACCTCATGATAAAGCTGTCACCGTAACTCTTTATAAAAAGGAAACTCATCCCCCCAAGAGGGGGGGTTATTGTTGGTAACTGCCAGTGACAAAAAGCTGACAGGGGCTGCAGTAGTTTCCTCTGCCACCAAGAATAAAGAAATTGCTCTTTATTACTTTACATCTGCTGTCTGCCTGCTGTTTACCTCGAACCTTCGACCACACCATCAGTTATCAGCTTTCAAAGCACGTTGATTTGATCCCCTCTATCTTCTAGACTTTCTCCTTTTTCTAACCACTGTCTTCTTGATCTCACAAAGCCCCCTTTTGCCTGGTAAACATTTAAGTTGTTAGCTTCTCTGTATCCAACTACATACAGACACACACACACACTTTTTTTTGAGATTTAAAGAAACTTTTTGTTTTTTAATTAAGCTATGTTTCAGACAGGACCACTACCACTCATAAGTTTTACAACACCTCAGTTATTAATATGGTGAAAAGATAAGCAGTAAATGGTCAGTGGTTTACATTTAAAGTTTAGGTTTGCAACAACTGAAAAAGAGAATTTCAGGGAAAACTAATAGGTTACAACCTACAGATGTTCTGCAGCAATTCAAGTAAATGAAGCCTTGAACGTTGAAGCAAACAATTTGTACAGGTGTCCTAACTTGTGTTGATTACTTACAAACCCTCTGTCTGCATTGAAGCAGAGTTGGACCAGACTGTGTTACTACACCCCCTGAAGTACCACGTGGACAATATTCCAGTGATAATGGCAAGAAAATGGCAATTAACAAATCAAATGAGGCAGGGCATCCATCATTTCCATTAGATGTGTAGGCCTTTCATTTAGAGAAGTGTATAATGGTATATGACTCTATCCCAGATGCTTTTTCCTCTTAACATAAAGTTGACCACATCACTGTGAATTATATATATTACAGTTTATTTTCTGTAAATGGACTTAACATATCAGACAAGAAAACTGCATATTGCACTAATCATAACACTGACCCATCAGTGACATTTCAATGGCCAACTTAACAAAGCAAATGGTGTTGACTCCATCTGTACCTTATTAAAAACAAAATGAGTGAATTCCTGCCTAAAAATATGTCACTAATACTAACCAGTTAATAAAACACTATGCAACAAGTCCCTTGACGTAAGAGATGCTTGTATGTTTGGTAAAGGGGCTGAAAATTGTATCCTACAGGTTTATTTTTAACCAAAAAAGAAATGTAACCAATTGAATCATACATTTTGTAAGTCACCTTGAATAAAGGTAAATGTATTTTAGCATTTGACCGCTATTTTTGGAGAAGTCCATTATTGAGTATGAATTAAATAATCATAGTAAGTTCCCTTTTCAAAGCTTCTATATACAATTAAAGGTTGATAATACATCCATTAACTCAGTTAATAACTCTGTAACTACAATACAAGATTTACTGTATATATTTTTAAAATTTGGTACACTGTATTAATCCCCGAGGGCGGGGTCAGCCATTGTACAGCAAGAGATCCTGAAGAAATTTTCAGGTTAAGGGTCTTGCTCAAGTGTCCTTCTGGCAGGAAAGAGATTTGAATCGGCATCCTACCAAATATTAGCACATGTAAGAGATGGATACCATCATTTGCAGAATACATTTGGTATGAATAAATCTATTATGAAATAAAGTCAACTACACTCATAGGTTTGTAATCTCAACAAAAACAAACCATTAACTAAATCAACTGCTCCATTAAGTTAAGAATTCTTAATCTAATTTTGGTATTCAATTTTTGATGTGTAACTTTTTCCGGTTTTATCCTGTGTATTAAAAACTAAGAACCGTAGGCCTTATATTGGTTACATCAATTGTCACGTTATGTATTATTGGCATGTGTCGACTGGTGTTTTTTTTTTTAAGAAAAGGAAACAATCCTACAATGCATGTCTCGCACAAACACTCATTTAGTTGGAAGAATTCAAATACAGTATTTCAATTGTCAGCACTGTCTTCTTAACCTGTGTTACATGAGCTTCAATTTGTGGTGAACGTGGTCTGCTGGATTTTTGTTAGCTTTTTAATTTGTAATTCACAACACACTTTCTATGCTTCCGTTGAGAATTCATACAGACTTATTAATTTTAATTATGTGGAGTTTTGATTGAAGTTTGATTCAATTTGTATTTTTCCTAAAACTTGTAAACTTGATTATAACAACTCTGATAAGATGGTGGTTCAAGCTTTATTATAACATTTGAAACAAATTCTTAAGAACAGAAATAACCAGTGATATTGGCCTGTGTTACGATTTGAGCATCCCCAGTCCTGAACTAAGATGGTATGGGGTAGCGCAGCCCTAATACATTATATGAACATCTGAGCTCAAACTATGGTGTGCTCTTCATCCTCTGGACTGTCTGGCAATTGAAAGGACTTTGCAGGCAAGCATTTTGTCACATCAGTAGATGTAAATACAGAAGAGCGGGTCTTCAATTTAGGGAATATATATTGGTTACAAATTAACAAGAGTTGCGAAAGCACATTTAAAGATGAAAAGATTATAAAAAGTGACAGCAGTAGGATTACGGCACACGAGGAACAGTTTTAATAAGACAAACATCTAATCTTTATTTTGGAAGGCCATGTCAACCACAGGTTTCCAACTTTAACTAAATTTATAAAACATGAAGAGAACTGAGCTGGTCAATACAGTAGAAAGGACACAGCAAATGTAAAAAACAAATACAACAGTGGCAGGTATCAGGGGGAGCTAAAAAATCTCAACTCACTAATTTAAAACATTAAAAGACATTTTACAAATCACACAGGTAGAGATCCTTTAGAAAAATTTAAGGCTTGTACTTCTTTAAACAAATACACTACTACAATGGCTGCTCACTTACTACTAATTGGGGGTTTACTGTCAAAGTAGCGGCTTCTGATGCCTACCGTGAGTAATCTAACATTTGGAAGGACTTCACAGTAATAAAAACTATTATTTCTGAAAATGTCCTCCTCAAATTCAAAGACAACTAAATATATATAATCCCAGTGAAGATGTGTAGTAAAATACTCAGTGAACCAGCATCATTGTGCACTTTTACTAATTCACATAATCTTTTCCTCTCCTCTTTATTGAATTATTTTCTAATATACTTCTATTTACTTCTATCCACAGCTATAACATCAATTTTGACCTCACAGTTTGAAGACTCAAGGACTGTCATGTATAATGGGCATCACACGTGTGAGTACAGATCTTAGAAATAAAACTGTCTGGAAAAAAAATGCTTAATAACAATGGTGGACAGCAACTAAATAGTGCAAGTCTCAACGAATGTTTGCAAATCTTACTTCAAAGTCTCTGAAACAGAACTTTATTGATGTTTCCAACAACACAAATCCAAGATTAAGTTAATCAGATCCATCATATGGAAGTAAATGTTGCACGCAAACACACAAAACCATAAGAAAAAAAAAAACATTTAAAAATAGTAATAAACTCCTACTAAATAACTTCTCCCAGTATTGAGACCTTGAGTGCCTCACTCATCATTAGTGGTCCATTGTCTGGAGATCTGTGCTCCTCATTGACCAATGTACCATGGGTAACCCCATGGGGAGAGGCCAGACAAAGAACAACCAATTATTGACCTTATGGAGATTTTAATTAAATCAAGCAGAGCCTTGCTAAGAAGAGGGATGCCAGGCCAGTCTGTGGTGTTCACTTAAGAGTTCCTAGTGGCACAAAAAGGTGACCCACACACCCTGGCCGAGCTCAGTGTGATAAAACTACATGTAGTGAGCAAACGCCATATGAGTTTTACCATCCACCTCACATCTATATCTAGTACAAAGCACACAGAAACTGATGTCATTGAGATATGGGAAGAAAACCAGAGTAGCTGTGCAGGGTAGGAACCGACTATGGGCCATCGTAGGGTACAACTGCATACGTATTGTGGAATAATAAAAATTTGAATCAATATATTAAATAATAGTTGAACAAAGAATCTTGGGCTGAGGGCCTTTTGACCTAGTCAAAGGGAGGGGAAGAAGATTTCGTGACTACACCTTAGTGCAACAGATATATTTGTACTTAGATAAACAAGTCTAAAACGCCTTGATGATTACTATCTATGTGTATTTGGGTGGATGGAAAATATGTTATGCAAATCAGCTGATTGCTAAGAAAATGTAAGTATAAGAGTTCTTTGTGTTAACCATATGAATGTATTAAGACTGTTAAGGTATGTGATGTGGGAAAGTTAAGGGTTATTAAGCATTAGAGCCTAGGTGTAGAAAATAGCTAAAACAAGAACAGCATATCTCAAAAATAAAGGGAAGTAGGCCTAACCACAAAGATTACCAGTAACTGTATTTCGGGCAGACTTTGTATGCAAAGAAGTAATCTTTAAAATGCACACTTCAAGGGAGAAGTCTTATCGCTCAATAATAATCAGAAATGCTTGTATAACATGTATTTTGTGTGTTTAGTAAATTAGAATTTTTATAATAACTATTTTGTAACTTGCCAGTGAGAGACGCTTTGGCTTATGAACTAACAAAAATATGTTATTCCAGGGCTCAGAAGAAATAGTGTCCACATGAATAAAATCTAAGCTGTTTCTTGTTTTCCCCTTCTCAGAGTGAATGTTTCAGGGACAAGGTCACAAGGCTGCAGAAAGTACATGTAGTTTATGCAAAGGCGTCTCTCCTGTGCTTAGCTTTGAAAACACAGATAATGCTTAGCTCAACAGACATATTGTTTAACTTTACTGTTTTGATAAGGATTTTCTTTCTGTCTTATTAATCATGAGATGCTGAAGTATAAAAAAAACCCTCCTGGCTTTTGATCAGGGTTCAATTGAGCTTTGCGGCAATAAGTTATGCTCTTTTGAATCTCTACTTACTGTGACTCCGAATGAATAAAGAGAATTGAGAAAATATTATCTGCCTGCTTTTTAGTGTGCCTTTTTCGGCCACACTTGCATAAACTTTAAGCTAGAAGTGATGATTGTATCTAAGTCATGTGTCTGTTGCTCAGGGTGTTGGCATGACAGCCAACTTATAAAAGTCTGTAAGAAAAAAAAAAAGAGGAAGGGGAGATTCAGCAGGCCCTAAGCACTGAGCTGACAGGCGCTGCGGAGTCTCTGTACTCACCAAGAATCATAAAGAATAAAGGGGTGTGTTGATTCAACAAACTGTGTCTATCTTCTGCTGTCTTCTCTCTTTGAACCTGCGTCCACAGTATCCACCATCATAGTAAGTCAGGTTAGGTTTGCCAGCCCACTAAACCTGGGAATCTTTAGAAATAAGGATAAAAATAAATAAATAAATAAGGGACACATGTAAAATGCATACAGACCATAAAATTAATTTTGCTGGAACTGTAAGGCACTAACACCAACCACAAATCTCTATGAACCTCCCAATATTCATCAACATGCATTACTGGTTTTAGATTTTAGCACCAAAACATAGACTTTTTCACATATGACACAGGCTAAAAGAGAAATAAAACAACATCCATAGAATTGTTCATCCGTGCAATGCATGTAAATATATGCCGACTATATTGAATTAAGCAGGTTTCAGAATGCTAAGCCGTGTACAGTATATAAATACACACATACTGGTTATGGACGCCCGTCTTCAACAGATATGAACATTAAATTTAGACTTCTCCAGGCGGGTTACCCGAGGAATACCGGCACGACAGCGCTACACTTTCTCTCCCTCTATACATTTGTTTTCGTTCTTGGTTTCGCATGCACTTTTCTCCACGGTCGCGGACTCCAGTTTGTTTCAGTTCGTGTTTGTCTTTTTCTGATCATAAGTGTAAAGCCCGATTGACTCCTCGCTGCTTTCTGAAATGCCGACCGATCACGAACACCGCGGAATGATAAAAGAGAAAGAAAAGTAAAATTAAAGCGCTGTGTGTGTTAGTGAAATTGATGTGATAGACACAAACGGCCTGCTTACCTCTGCTTAGTTACTTTGACTGAAGCGGATGGAAAATCGCGCATTCGTGAACTGACCACGTGCCCAAACCACGAATACTTACCCTCCGTCTCTCTGTAATGATTTTCTTTCAAAACGGACTCCGTCTGGAGCAAATGAAAAATCCACATTCATAACATGACAGCCCCAAACTCATATCACTTACCATCACCCTGTGTGCGATGTGATACTTTTTAAAGCCGACCTACTCAGCAGCCTGTTTCGAGTTGCTGCATACAAGCGAGAAGAGCTCGCCGACTTCCGTATCTGCGAGATGGGTATTGCTGCAGACCGGAGACAGTATGGGCGGATCTGAAGGCGGGATAACTGTAAATGCAAGTGGATAATATTGGCTAATTCAGAATTTCAACGAATAAGATTGCTGTTAACGTATGACAATCAAAAACTCATCTGTCTAATTATCAACGTTTGAAGTTGTCTATCACGTGTAACTTTAACCAAACGTTTCTCAGTTCGTGATTCCGCCTTATAAAGTTTCCTCTTAAATAACCTGCGGTTGTACCAAGCAACGAAAATCCTTTAAAGGAAAGGAGACAAAAAAAAAAAGAAGCTGCGGCGATGAAACTCCATTAGACAAAAGAAGTAGCGATGAAACTAATTGCTCGTATTTTTGACAATGGAAGTAAGTGTGCTTCGAAATGAAAACGTTTGAAAGTTGCATTTTTTTCGTATGTTTAATAACTTTGTTTTGCATGGTTATGTTTGTACCGGGGTGGCGCGGTGGGTAGCGCTGCTGCCTCGCAGTGGGGAGACCTGGGGACCCGGGTTCGCTTCCCGGGTCCTCCCTGCGTGGAGTTTGCATGTTCTCCCCGTGTTTGCATGGGTTTCCTCCGGGCGCTCCGGTTTCCTCCCACAGTCCAAAGACATGCTGGTTAGGTGAATTGGCGATTCTAAATTGGCCCGTGGGTGTGTTTGTGTGTGTTCTGCGGTGGGTTGGCACCCTGCCCAGGATTGGTTCCTGCCCTGTGTTGGCTGGGATTGGCTCCAGCAGACCCCCGTGACCCTGTGTTCGGATTCAGCGGGTTGGAAAATGGATGGATGGATGTTTGTACCGTGAACCTTTACATTTGTATTAATAATCATTTTCGCTGTAGTAATTGATTTATATTCAGTGGTTGAAGTGGACCGGCACTCAGCGGTACCGGCAACTCTTCAAATTCCACAAGGCAAGTTTCACGAGAACTCCTTGACTGTGCATGGAAGACTGTGGACACTTTTTGTGACTGAAGACAGAGAAGAAATTAAAATTAGTAAAAGCCTTTTATTGATACATACCAGACAAGGGAAAAATGACAGAGAAATACAGTCCTAGGACGCCGCACTTCATCTGCCTCGAGCGCAGATATCCTTGCCCTTTTATAGCTTTTCTATTCTCCTGATCGTAGACCACGTAAGCAATAAAAATAGCGTCCTGACTCATTTTGTATTATTCCAATTGGTAAAGTCCTTACCCTAAAGGTATATTTTCTTGTCGCACACATCATTGAAAGAAAACTTCCAGAAAGTATATATGCTTTTTGTCACGTACGCAAAACACAAACAAGTTTGATCATTCTGTCCTATTTTCTGTACTTACACACATACATTTTGTTCAATTACATCATTTTATGTTTTTACAAGACAAAATAACTTTTACAAGCATCTAGGAAACGCTGGATCAGTTATTCTGTCGTGAAGTAGGCTGTTGATAACGTTCAGATTGACTGCAGTGGTGCACGATATTACCTTTTTTTCTTTTCAGTTTAGTTCCTTATGTTGGAGTAATGTGTCTAAATTGTAATACCAAATAATCTGTGATGTTTTTGTACCGTCAATTTTAATAGAATTTCATGGTAGTTTTGTGCAGATGATGCCTGCTATTTCTAAACTGTTACAGACTTTCCTGCAATGGGCAGTGCGCCACTAAGTTGTATGTGACTCAGACTGACAGTCGCGAGGTACACAGAGCCTTTCAATTTAATTACAAGTGACATTTATATATTTTTTCCTTTCAGCCAGCTTGCTACAATAATATCTTCTGGAAATTGGATGTTAATGAAAAATCAGGTAAATTGCAAACACCCATTTCTTAAACTTGTAATTCACTTGTCGTGTTTGACTTTCACGTGTTTTTTCTTTCCTTCTTTTCCTAGGACATCCCCGCTGGTTCAGTAGACTGTGGAATAGACACGTTGATGGTATGTGAATATTAACTGTAAGCTTTATGTAACTTTACATTCGTGTTTAGATTATATATGATTTCAGTACTTTATCTCTTATTCTCTCTCAGTATGCTCTTTATCTGACTATGGAGAAACCCTTTGATTTTACTGTCAGTCTTTTAAAGATGCTGATATATATATATATATAATATAATATAATATAATATATTGTTTTCTTCATGTGTGGCCTACCTTTTTATTTGTGGCATTCATTTAACGTGCCTCCCACTATTAATGACACCCCTTATAAAAATGTTAATTTTAAAAATATTTATTTCTTGATGAGGGCTTTGTTTTTCTTTAAATGAAATTGTTTCAATTAAAAGTCGGATGTTTCTAATTTTTTCAGTACAAAGTGACATTTCTTCAGCAAACAGGGCTTTTTTCTACCACTTCTTACTAATTTTTACAAGGAGTGCCAATAATAGTGGACAGCACTGTATACAGTTTATCCTTTTTTTCTTAGGATGACATGCCTGTGACTTGCATGTTACTTTAGGTAGTGTCCAGATTGGGGTATTCATAATACTCTGAAATAATTGATGTATTCTAAAGAACTATTGAGATAACCATGAATGAGAGTTTTTGTAATGAACCACAGAGTAATTCTCACAGTTTGAACTTTATTCCAAAGTGTCCACTTTTATGAGAAAACAGAAGTGTTCAGACCAAAACTAGACAGCTTGCACAAGACAAATACTTCATGTGACAATTTGATGTTTTATTTGTGTGTTCACCTTGTAGGAGAGCAGGCTGGCTGTGTGGCTACAGTAGGGCAGCTGACTCGAGGACAAGGGGCTCGGGTTTATGAGGTTGAAGAGATCAGCAGGGCCTCCAAGGGGACTCAACATGAAAAACTGTTGGAGTTCATCATAAAGGGCCATGGAGCAGATGATCACTTGCTGGTAACTTAGATCAGATAACAAGTAAAACTTTGTTATTGTAATCTGTAGCAGAGAGCTATGATGACTTTAGAGTACCAAACTCTTGTATTTGCTTGTCCAACAGGCTGTTGTATCTGAAAAGTTGTCATTTAAATGGTTTAAAAATGAAGATCCTAAAGGTCACCAGATAATGGCCTCTACAACTACCTGATGAAGTGCTGTGAAGAGCTGTAGGCACTTTTGAAAAGATCAACACCCCGAGTTCACATTATTCTGGTTGTGCTGATGCCAGAGGCTCATTTGGCTTCAGTGAGTCTCTGAGTACAGAAAGTGTCTCTGTGAGTAAAAAGAAGAAGGTCTGCTCATTGATGGACCAGCAGACGGTGAGTGGGACGTTATGTGGTGTTGGGGAGCAGACGGTCCTTTCTTTTTCTTTTCAGCACCATTCTTCTGTTAATCAGAATACCATTTTACTTGTAGTGAATTTAGACAAGAATACAAACTAAATGCATATAAATGTATATATATATGTTTAAAGTGAAATTTGAAAAATGTATTAATACACTTTTAGTGTTGGTGAAAGTAATTTTATTTATTTATTTATTTATTTTAAGCGAGTGAAGAGTTTGACAAACTTGTGTTTCAACTGTTGGAGTACCAAAGACAGACAGCATCACTGAGGCTTCTCAACTTGGGATTTCATCTCAACGCCTCCTCTGATAAACGTGTCACTGGCTTTACTGGTCTTTGGCCTTTTTGATTTCTGAGTGCTAAACTGACTGTGCATAATAGAGTTGTGTAGATTTGATTTAACTATTGCTGTAAATAATAAAGGACACTTTGTTGATTAAGTTCTGTATATTTGAAATTGTCTGTGTATCTGTTTTAGTCAATTCATGCCATCTGCATTTTTTCTTTAACTTTTATAACTGCATTGTACAGTTTTATTACTTTTGTGAACATTACAAGCAAACATGTCTATCCCCATTACATATCATTTATATATAATATATAGGCGGCACGGTGGCGCAGTGGTAGCGCTGCTGCCTCGCAGTTAGGAGACCCGGGTTCGCTTCCCGGGTCCTCCCTGCGTGGAGTTTGCATGTTCTCCCCGTGTCTGCGTGGGTTTCCTCCGGGCGCTCCGGTTTCCTCCCACAGTCCAAAGACATGCAGGTTAGGTGGATTGGCGATTCTAAATTGGCCCTAGTGTGTGCTTGGTGTGTGGGTGTGTTTGTGTGTGTCCTGCAGTGGGTTGGCACCCTGCCCGGGATTGGTTCCTGCCTTGTGCCCTGTGTTGGCTGGGATTGGCTCCAGCAGACCCCCGTGACCCTGTGTTCGGATTCAGCGGGTTGGAAAATGGATGGATGGATATAATATATAGAAGTGGGCGTGCTTTGGCTGAAGTCGAAAATGATATTCACGCCTATTTTACTCCGGTCTGCAGCAATATCTACTTGCAAGTGGCCCTAGTGTGTGCTTGGTGTGTTTGTGTGTGTCCTGCGGTGAGTTGGCACCCTGCCCGGGATTGGTTCCTGCCTTGTGCCCTGTGTTGGCTCCAGCAGACCCCCGTGACCCTGTGTTCGGATTCAGCGGGTTGGAGAATGGATGGATGGATGAAGTTTTGGGACGCTACTCTTTTCGTCGCCCTTGATGACGTTATGGAGTACTTTGACCCGTGACGTCACCGAAAGCGGCCGATACGGAAGTCGGCGCGCGCTTTTCGCTTGTATGCAGCAAACCGAAGCAGGCTGCTGAGTAGGTCGGGATTAAAAAGTATCACATCGCACACAGGGTGAAGGTAAGTGATATGAGTTTGGGGCCGTCATGTTATGAATGGAGATTTTTCATTTGCTCCAGACGGAGTTCATTTTGAAAGAAAATCATTACAGAGAGGCGGAGGGTAAGTATTCGTGGTTTGGGCACGTCAGTTTACGAATGCGTGAGTTTCCATCCGCTCCAGTCAAAGTAACTAAGTAGAGGTAAGTAGACTGTTTGTGTCTATCACGTCAATTTCACTAACACACAGCGCTTTAATTTTTTTTTACTTTTCTTTCTCCTTTATCATTCCGCGGTGTTCGTGATCGGTCGGCATTTCAGAAAGCAGCGAGGAGTCAGTCGGGCTTTACACTTATGATCAGAGAAAGGCAAACACGGACTGAAACAAAGTGGAGTCCGCGACCGTGCAGAAAAGTCGAAGTGCAAGCGTAACCAAGAATGAAAACAAATGTATAAAGGGAGAGAAAGTGTAGCGCTGTCGTGCCGGTATTCCTCGGGTAACCCGCCTGGAGAAGTCTAAATTTAATGTTCATATCTGTTGAAGACGGGCGTCCATAATCAGTATGTGTGTATTTACATAAACGGCTTAGCATTCTGAAACCTGCTTAATTCAATGTAGTCTTCATATATTTACATGCATTGCATGGATGTACAATTATATAGATGTTGTTTTGTTTCTCTTTTAGCCTGTGTCGTATGTGGAAAAAGTCTGTGTTTCGATGTTAAAATGCAAAACCAGTAATCCATGTTGATGAATATTGGGAGGTTAATAGAGATTTGTGGTTGGTGTTACTGGCTTATAGTTCCAGCAAAATGAATTTTATGGCCTGAATGCATTTTCCATGTGTTCCCTATTTATTTATTTATTTTTCATTCGTATTTCCAAAGATTCCCAGGTTTAGTGGGCTTGCAAACCTAACCTGACTTACTATGTTGGTGTATACGAATGCAGTTGTACCCTACGATGGCCCGTAGTCGGTTTCTGCCCTGCACGGCTACTCTGGTTTTCTTCCCATATCTCGGTCACATCCGTTTCTGTGTGCTTTGTACTAGATATAGAGATGAGGTGAATGGTAAAACTCATATGGTGGCTGCTCACTACATGTAGTTTTATCACACTGAGCTCGGCCAGGGTGTGTGGGTCACCTTTTTGTGCCACTAGGAACTCTGAAGTGAACACCACAGACTGGCCTGGCATCCATTTTCTCAGCAATGGTCTGCTTGATTTAATTAAAATCTTCATGAGGGTCAGTAATTGGTTGTTCTTTGTCTGGCTGCTCCCCATGGGGTTACCCATGGTACATTGGTCAATGAGGAGCACAGATCTCCAGACAATGGAGCACTAACGATGAGTGAGGCACTCAAGTTATTTAGTAGGAGTTTATTACTATTTTTTAAAATTTTTTTCCTTATGGTTGTGTGTGTTTGCGTGATTTGTGTTGTTGGAAACATCAGTAAAGTTCTGTTTCAGAAACTTTCAATTAAGATCTGCAAGCATTTGTTAAATCTTGTACTATTTAGTTGCTGTCCACCATTATTATTAAGCATTCTTTTCCAGACAGTTTTCTTTCTAATCTCTCTACTCACACATGTGATGCCCATTATACACAACACTCCTTGAGTCTTCAAACTGTGAGGTCAAAATTGATGTTCTAGCTGTGGACAGAAGTAGATTATATTAGAAAAGATTTCAATAAAGAGGACAGGAAAAGATTATGTGAATTAATAAAAGTGCACAATGTTGCTGGTTCACGGAGTATTTTACTACACATCTTCACTGGGATTATATAGATTTAGTTGTCTTTGAATTTGAGGAGGAAATTTTCAGAAATAAAATTGTTTTGTTGCTGTGAAGTCTTTCCAAATGTTTGATTTCTCACGGTAGACATCAGAAGCTGCTACTTTGACAGTAAACCCCCAATTAGTAGTAAGTGAGCAGCCATTGTAGTAGTGTATTGGTTTAAAGAAGTACAAGCCTTAAATTTTTCAAAAGGGTCTCTAGCTGTGTGATTTGTACAACTTCTTTAATGTTTTAAATTAGTGAATTCAGATTTTTTTAGCTCCTCCTGATACCTGCCACTGCTGTATTTGTTTTTTACACTTGCAGTGTTCTTTTTACTGTACTGACCAGCTCAATTCTCTTCATGTTTTATAAACTTAGTAAAAGTTGGAAACCTGTGGTTGACATGGCCTTCCCAAAATAAAGATTAGATGTTTGTGTTATTAAAAACTGTTCCTCATGTGCTGTAATCCTACTGCTATCCCTCACTTTTTATAATCTTTTCATCTTGAAATGTGCTTTTGCAACTCTTGTTAATTTGTAGCCACTATGTATTTCCTAAATTGAAGACCCGCTCTTCTGTATTTACATCTACTGATATGACAAAATGCCTGCCTGATCTAACCGGAAAAAGTTACACATAGTAAAATGAATACCAAACTTAGATTAAGATTTTTAATGGAGCAGTTGATTTAGTTAATGATTTGTTTTTGTTGAGATTACAAACCTATGCCTATGAGTGTAGTTGAGTTTATTTCATAATAGATTGGTTCATACCAACTGTATTGTGCAAATGATGGTATCCATCTCTTACATGTGCTAGTATTTGGTAGGATGCCGATTCAAATCTCTTTCCTGCCAGAAGGACCCTTGAGCAAAGCCCTTAACCTGAAAATTTCTTCAGGGGCTCTTGATGTACAATGGCCGATCCCACACTCTCTCCCATAAAGGTCATGCAAAAAGACAATATCGCCTCGGGGATTAATACAGTGTACCGAATTAAAAAAAAAAAAATATATATACAGTATATCTTGTATTGTAGTTACAGAGTTATTAACTGAGTTAATGGATGTACAGTATTATCAACCTTTAATTGTATTTAGCAGCTTTGAAGAGGGGACTTACTACGATTATTTAATTCATGCTCAATACTGGACTTCTCCAAATATAGCGGTCAAACGCTCAACTACATTTACCTTTATTTATTTGGCTGATGCCTTTATTCAAGGTGACTTACAATAATTATGATACAATTGGTTACATTTCTTTTTTGGTTAAAAATAAACTGTAGGGTAGAATGTTCAGCTCCTTTACCGAACATACAAGCATCTCTTACGTCAAGGGACATGTTGCATACTGTTTTATTAACTGGTTAGTATTAGTGACGTATTTTTAGGCAGGACTTCTCTCATTTTGTTTTTATAAAGGTACAGATGTAGTCAACGCCATTTGCTTTGTTAAGTTGGCCATTGAAATGTCACTGGTGGGTCAGTGTTATGATTTAATTAGTGCAATATGCAGTTTTCTTGTCTGCTATGTTAAGTCCATTTACAGATAATAAACTGTTATATATAATTATTCACAGTGATGTGATCAACTTTATGGTAAGAGGAAACAGCATCTGGGATAAAGTCATATACCATTATACACTTCTCTAAATGAAAGGCCTACACATCTAATGGAAATGATGGATGCCCTGCCTCATTTGATTTGTTAATTGCCATTTTCTTGCCATTATCACTGGAATATTGTCCAAGTGGTACTTAGGACACCTGTTCAAATTGTTTGCTTCAACATTCAAGGCTTCATTTACTTGAATTGCTGCAGAACATCTGTAGGTTGTAACCTATTAGTTTTCCCTGAAATTCCTTTTTTCAGTTGTTGCTAACCTAAACTTTAAATGTAAACCTCTGACCGTTTACTGCTTATCTTTTCACCATATTAATAACTGAGGTGTTCTAAAACTTATGACTGGTAGTGGTCCTGTCTGAAACATAGCTTAATTAAAAAACAAAAAGTTTCTTTAAATCTCAAAAAAAGTGTGTGTGTGTGTGTCTGTATGTAGTTGGATACAGAAAAGCTAATAACTTAAATGTTTACCAGGCAAAACGGGGCTTTGTGAGATCAAGAAGACAGTGGGTGGAAAAAGGAGAAAGTCTAGAACATAGAGGGGATCAAATCAACGTGCTTTGAAAGCTGATAATTGATGGGGTCCTTTGTGAGAATCCTACATTAATTGAAGAATTTACAACCAGTTTTTTACAAACAACTTAATATATTAGATAGTAATCTTGACAAAGCCATTGAAATATTTGGGTCCCAGCATATAAGTATAAATGAAATGGGCCATCAATAATTTAAAAGATAATAAATCACTTGGGAACAATGTCCTAACCTCAATTTTATCAAATGTTTATAGATCACATTTCATATTTTTTACTTGCAACTTTCACAGAAATGTGGGATAAATGACCTTGTTGATGAATGTCAGTCAAGTTATGTTAAAGATAGTTATATTTCTAATAATATGTGTTTGATTTTAGACTTGACTGAATATAATGAATTGCTTTCTCGAGACCCAGTGATTCTATTTGTGGATTTTCAAAAGGCATTTGACACAATAAGACATGAATTTATCTTTTGACAAAAATGTGTTTATGAATTTAGGGAAACCCTGCAAAAATTTTAAATTTAATTATTTTGTTTTTTTTTGTAGAAGCAATTATGACGGTTTATAAGTGATGTAATGGCTCAGTTAAAGTTTCACATGGAACCTTCCCACAATTTGAAATTCACAGAGGAATTTGTCAACATTGCCCTTTATCACCCATACCCCCCGCATTTTCTCTTTACGTCTCAAATTCTTAGTTTGTTGGTCACTCAAAGAGAACTTAAAGGTATTAAACTCAAAAAGAAAAGAAATAAGGATCTCACAGCTGATATTTTGAAAATGTCAGTGAAGTGCATACAGCACATGATGTTATTAAAACATCCATCCATCCATCCATCCATCTTCCAACCCGCTGAATCCGAACACAGGGTCACGGGGGGTCTGCTGGAGCCAATCCCAGCCAACACAGGGCACAAGGCAGGAACCAATCCCGGGCAGGGTGCCAACCCACCGCAGGTTATTAAAACATTTTCAAGCAAATGTGAACTACTGGTGCTGATACAAAGTAATCAAACTAAATTCTGTGAAATTCCTGTTAAAACACAGTTACTTACTTGGAAATTAAAATCAACAAAACAACAAGAAGTGAAAACAGTGTGCTAGACCTTAATTCAGTTGTTACTCCATTAAGAAAACAATTAACTCATGGCTGGCTAGAGATCTGACCGTTCATGGCAGCTTCTTACTTCCAAAAGCTGAATGCTTATCTCATGTTTCCTATACATTTTCAGCTCTTGAAATTTCAGACTCCTCTTGTACCCTTCTTTTCATTGCCAGCCTTTAGCAATTAAAAAATAAAAGTAGTACAAGTTTAATAGATGTCATTTTACTTAATCATCAGTTTGTGTAACGTTAATGCAAATGGCCAGGAGAGGTCACTAGGGAGGTGAGTGTTAAATGCTTCAACATGATTCCCAACGCAGTTGCTTCTAATGTTTCGATGCTTCTTGAGGCTTCACTTCACCCATTATTACTTTACACTTCTGATAAGTCTTCTTCTCTCAGCTGCTCCCGTTAGGAGTTGCCACAGCAGATCATCTTTTTCCATCTTCTTTCTGTCCTCCTCTTCTGTCACACTCATCACATCATGTCCTCTCTCACCACATCCATCAGCCTTCTCTTAAGCCTTCTTCTTTTCCTCCTGCCTGCCAACTCTATCCTTATTATTCTTCTCCCAGTATTCCCAGCATCTCTCCTCTGCACCAAACCAACGCAATCTCGTCTCTCTGACTTTGTCTCCCAACCTGAGCTAACCCTTTAATGTCTTCATTTCTAATCCTGTCCATCCTCGTCACACCAAATGTAAATCTTAGCATGTTTAACTCTGCCACCTCCAGCACTGTATACACATATATATACACACAATACCATATCATCTGCATATAGAGAAATGTTCTGTTCCAGTCCTCTGATAATCCCATTTATCTGATCAGCATTTCGACAGTGAACTGCCAGTGGTTCAATGGCGAATGCAAATAGCAGTGGTGACAAGGGGCATCCTTGTCTGGTGCCACGTTCTAGTTTAAAGTAGTCTGAACAAATGTTTTTAATATAAACTGAAGCTTCTGGATTGGTATACAGTAGTTTGATCCATGCACATGTTCGGGCCAAACCCAAATTCCTCTAATGTAATGAAACAGTATTTCCATTCAATCATGTCAAATGCTTTTTCTGCATCCAATGATAATAATATTTCTATATGTTTGACTTTGTTGGTGAGTATATTACATTAAACAGGCGTCGAAGATTGGAGGATAAGTGTCGACTCTTGATAAATCCAGTTTGATCTTGTGATATTACCAAAGCCAGCACTTTCTCCATCCTTCTAGCTATGATTTTTGAGAGTATCTTAACATCATTATTCAGAAGTGAAATTGGTCTATATAATACACATTTTAATAAGTCCTTATTTTGTTTAGGAAAGATAATAATAATAATAATAATTCTGGTGATTAATGCTTGGCGCAAAGTTTGAGGTAGAATTTTATTGTCTCTAGCTTCTGTAAATGTTACTAATAGGAGGGGAGCTAGCTGAGCGGAGAATTTCATATAAAACTCTGCAGGGTAGCTGTCAGGGCCAGCTGCTTTCCCGCCTTGAAGTGACTTTATAGCATCTAGTAATTCTGATAGGGCCAAAGGTTTATCCAGTTCCTCTGCACTAAAAGTATCTTATTTGTGGTAGCTGTAATGTATCTAGAAATGCATTAGATTGTGTGTTGTCTTCTTTAAACTCAGTAGAATATAAGGATTTATAGTAGTCTCTAAATGTGTGCATTATATTTTTATGGTCAATGATTTCATCTCTGTTCGTGTTGGTGATTACTGGGATTGCATTGCGAACTTCTTGCTTGTGGATTTGTTGAGCTTAAAAGCTTATTAGCTTTCTCTCCGTGTTCATAGAAATGATGTCTGGATTTATAAATTAGTTGTTCAGTTTCTTTAGTTGTCAGGAGGTTGAGTTCTGAATGCAGAGCCTGCCTTTTCCTATGAAGAGCCTCGCTTGGAAGCCTGGCATGTTCTTCATCTATTCTAATAATTTTGCTTTTTAGTTCTGATACTTTCTTGGTTTCTAATTTATTCCTGTGGGAAAAATGTGAAATAATCTGTCCTGTTAAGAAGGCCTTTAGAGTTTCTCTGAGTATTCCTGCAGAAACCTCTGAGGAGGTATTTGTCTCTAGGAAGAAACTGAATTGTTTGGATATAAGTTCTGTAAAGTTCTCGTCTGCTAATAGAAGCGGGTTAAGACGCCATCTACGAGGTGAGTGTGTGGGGCATAGTGAAATTAGCTCCAAGATCAGAGGTGCATCGTCGGAAATAACAATAGCATCGTACTTGCAAGATTTAATCATAGGTAAGAAATTATCTATAAAGAAATCTATTCTTGAGTAGCAATGATGTAATGGTGAGTAAAAAGAATATGTTCTTGAGTTTTGGTTTAGAAAAATCCAAGGGTCTGATAAGTTGTGGTCAGTTACAAACTGTAATTATCTTTGCAGTGTTAGATGTCATCCCCCCTGTGACAGGAGTCCTATATAAGAGTGGATTTAAAACACAATTAAAGTCCCCGTCCATTATAATTTTATGAGTGTTCACATTGGGAATGGATGCAAATACATTTTGTATGAATTCCTTATCATCGACATTCGGTGCATAAACATTTATCAAAATTATTTTACAGTTAAATAAGTTGCCCATGACCATCACATATCTCCCTTCTGGATCAGATACTACATCTGATGCTACAAATGAGACTGTTCTATGTATGAGAATTCCCAGACCTCTAGTTTTCTTTGTAAAGCTAGAATGGAACATTTGGCCAGCCCAGTCCTTTTCAAGATGAAACTGATCCTTGCTTAGTACGTGGGTCTCCTGTAAAAATACTATTTTAGCGTTTAAACCTGTTAGGTGAGAGAGTACGTTCTTTCTCTTTAATTCGTGATTCATGCTCTTAACATTCCAGCTCACAAAGTTAACTGTCCCATCATGGAGATATTGATTCTGAGTTTTTGATGTCATTTTATGGTCTTAACTGGAAGTAAGACTGCTTTAACCTTAATTTCCTATTTCCCCATGAGTTATTGCCATGCAGCCTATTGTTACATTGGTAGTTATAATTATAAGGATTAAAAGGATAGATTAGATATAGCCTGCTCTCTTTCTCTCCCCCCATTATCCCCCCACCCCCTCACTTTGTCTCCCCACATGAGGCTGGACCCCGCTTCACAAAGTCTCGGTCCTCTGATATACATAGAGACGGAGCACGTCCAAAGCAAAAACAAGCCCCCACGCAGTGGTGTTTTAGGATTAAAAAGTAGAGATATCTATTGCCAATATAGTCTAAATACTATATGCCTAAAATATAATCATTAACAAACTATAAGCATAAAATATATAATTTAATCTTCAGCAATCTTAAAGTAATAAGATAATAAACCCAGGGGATGGTGTTAGAAAGTGGTCCAGGATAAGCAGATGATGTTAAACAGTCTCCTTTAGGGTAGTAAGGAAAAAACAAAAGTTAATTTCTTCCACACACACGTCTATAACTGCAATTAAAACATAAACAGAAAGCGTCCGAGTAATGAAAAGGATGTATAATTATAATACCCGTATCATTACAAGTGGATCAGACAGCAGGTGATATCTCCTTGCCATGCCATGACAGGATGCAACTCACTATTGTGTTTCAGAATAGTGTCGGGATCAGCTTTCTTAATTCCTTTTCTGCTTCCTCCTTGCTGGGATAGACGTAGTATTGTCCTTGCACATCCACTTTCAGTTTGGCAGTGTACAAAAGGCTGTATTTGATAACAGCTTGTTGTAGCCGCTGTTTAAAGTTGTAGAAGGCTGCACGTTTAGCAGCTGTTGCAGGAGAGAAATCAGGGAAAATACGAATGTGGTTATTTTCAAATGTAATCTCTTGCTTGCGTCTGAGGAGTGCCATCACATCTGGCTTACATAATAATCTCTCGAGGCGGATAATAAAAGACTTAGGTCTAAAGGTATTTGATCTGCGTATGCGATAAGCTGCTGCTATCTCGGTATCTGATTTAAAGTCCTCTCCAATTTTTTTAGAGAATAGTTCAGCTGCGAATTTCACTGGGTTTGGACTTTCACGATTCTCAGGTAGACCTTTGGTCCTAATATTATTCCTTCTGCTTCCATCTTCCAGAGCAGCAAGTCTGTCTCTGAGTTTTTTGCATTTGGAACTAGCCGCTGTTGCTTTTCCATCAGTGGTGGATGCTAGATTTTCGGCTATTTCAATTCGAGTCATGAATGCCTGCTTAACATTCCAGCTTCCAGCTGATTGGCAAGTGTGATCAGTTTAGACACGCTTTCCTGAATATGCTACTCAATTTTATCCATCATACCTTTAAAGGCGGATATATTTATGCGTTTCTCTGTGTCTTTGTTATTCTGCCGCAGCTCTTGTAGCTCCCGTTGCAGCTTCTCACTTGCCTGTTTGCTTGCTTTCTCGCTTTTCTTTATATCTTGCTCGAGCTTGGCGATCATCACCTTCAGTTCGGAAAGATCATTTCTGCTTGCGAGCACTTTAGGTGAAGCAGCGGCAATGTTCCTGGCTCACGTGGAGTAGGTGAAAGCGCAGACTGCAAGGCCTTTTCCTGTTTCAAATGATCTTCTCTAGTTGGCGAGCTATCGTGACCCGCGTTATTTGCACATTCACTCCCCATTTTGCTCTCAACTGGAGACGATGCTGCAGACCATGGTCCCAAGGAGTCTGGGCTTTCGCCCATCTGTTCCAGGTCACTCTCTGAAAGGCCGTACCTTGAGCTTGAATTTGGGCTTGTCGGTCTGGGCTGTGGTGTAGCTTTAGTTTTCTTTTCCATTATGTATGCTATAGCAGAACCCTCGGGTTGGATAAATACAGGATATATTTAATTTACTAGATTTTCTCCAACCCTGTCATAAGTTATGTAGCACATTAAATGCTTTGTTTTAAGTGTTCCCAGAGTAGGGATGGGCGGTATGACCAAAATTCTATATCACGGTATTTTTCTAAATTATTCCGGTTTCACGGTATTTGACAGTATTTTTTTCCCATGCATGAGTGGATGTTAAACACATTTTCCACTGCAATTACTGGCTAAGAATAACCTATTCCATTGTCAAGAGCATTGTATACTGTACAAAAAAAAACATTTTAATGTGCACACAAGTATTAATACAGGTTTGCATTGTCCCATAAAGTGATACTTTTCAAGGGGGTGGCACTAATGAAGAGAAGGAAATCACATTGCATGACAGTTACAGTCAAAATATAGAACCTTTTTATTTAACAAATTTTGCAAAAACTTAAATTATAATTTTGACAACATATTTTCAACCATCCAAAGAGGTATTTAGACTTAGGAAAATATCCAGAAGTGCTTGTCAAAAGTTGTATTGCACTGAACATGTCTTAGAAAAGGAATAAATAAATATTTTTTGTAAAACAACTACACTTTCTGTTAATGTTAACAATCTCTGTCCACTGACACGTTAAAGTGACTTTTTAAACAACTTTACCATCATTAAACTGCATAATATTTAAACTAATAAATAATAACAATGAAATAAATAATTGTATTAATACTGATAGTTGCACTATTACTTCAAGGTTTCAAAAGCCCAGGTGCATTACACAGTATTCACCAAATTAAAATAAAATAAAACCAGTGCAATTTTGGTGATGACATCTTTACCAACTGAACTATCATTTAGGCAAACTGCATTAATATGGACCTTGCTTCAAGCTAAGCTATGTACATAAATAATAAAACTGCAACTTGCATTTATAATTGTATTTGTGGTATAGCCCTACGGAATCGTATTAGGGCCACGGTGAAGAAAAAAAAATACGGACACAGGGAAGAAAAAAAAACTATACGCCGAGAATAAAGTCGACATTTCCACTCTATTCTCATAGTTTACTTTATAATTAAAGTAGAATGTCATAAACTAAACTTCATCCTAAAATCATTGTTTAATTTACTAGATTTTCTCAAACCCTGTCATAAGTTAATGTTTCACATTAAATGCTTTGTGTTGTGTTCCCCGACCCAGTGGTTAATCACTACGCTTCTTAAACTGACTTCCTCCGCACTAAGAGGAGACAGCGATCGCCATACAGAATCCATTCACTGTATGATATTCCTGCTCTCTGAAAATTTAGAATGCTAAGATAAATATTTGATATCATTTTCATGATGAAATGCATTAAAGCAAGTATTAAACATGCACGGTAGTGTGGCGGTAGTGCTACTCCCTCGCAGTAAGGGGTCCCCGGTGTACGTTCAGTGTAGAGAACTTTATGGCAGGTGTGACGAGGCTCCAAAAAACTGGATGTATGAATGGGTATTGCACAGGTTTAACTTAAATATTGTTTAAATGTTGGGTTTGTGATCTGGTGGTCGGAGAGACGAACACAGAATTCAATGGATGTTATTCTGAGCGGGCTTTCTTTATTGCACGCTTGCTGTCTCTATCTGACGTACCAAACCCCCAGTTCCTATCCTTCCTTTTTCTTTCACCACATAACCAATCACCACACGATAAACGTCTTTGTGAAATTAAAACTAGTTATAAACTTAGCCCACGGAGTGTTCAGAACTTTAAAAATATCTTCGTTATACATGTTTAATTATGCCATCCATTCAGGGTTGTGTCCATCCCTGAACGAGTTGCCAGTACATCACAGGATGAATACGAGCAAAACACACACTAGCAGGGTCAATATAGCACAACAAAACCCCACATCCTACATGACTTTGAAAGGAAACTGAAGCGTTGAGTAAACCCACCAGAAAAACATGCAAATGCACATCTAAATGTTCTGAGAGCATGAATATCATGTGAATGGATTCTGTGCGGCGATCGCTGCCAGTGCCTCCTCTTAGTGCAGAGGAAGTCAGTTTAAGAAGCTCGGGGAACACTTAACACAAAGCATTTAATGTGCTATATAACTTATGACGGGGTTTGAGAAAATCTAGTAAATTAAATATTCATTTTACAATGAGGTTTGGTTTACGATGTTCTACTTTAACGACAAAGTACGAGAATAAAGTCAAATATGTCGTCACACTATTACACAGTACCCAGGTATATTACACTGTATTGAAAACAAATAAAACAAGTACAACTTGGCTTGCAGTATTATCCAGTAGTATAGAAACAGTATTTACACATCTGATCTTTTAAAACTAAAGCATCTCCAGGCGACAGACGTGCCTCCTTTTTTTCAGCTCTCTGTCCATTTTCATCGCGGGGCATACCTATGCTACCGCCCACTATTTGCTGGTGTAGCAGTGAAAAAGAACCCTAGTGCAACAAATCTGTGATTAGCGGTGTAGCAGTGAAAAAGGTCCCCACTTGAACAGTTTCCCGCTGCACCCTGTTCCGAACGTCGTTTAGGCAGTTTAAACCGGTGTTGCGGTATAAGAAAAATCCATATCATAAAAAAAATAAACGGTTTTCAGTATGAACCGGTATACTGCCCAGCACTATCCCAGAGCCATGTTAATTGCTTCTGCTTCTTAAACTGACTTACTTTTGCACTAAGAGGAGATGCTGGCAGCACACAGAATACATTAATTTCATGATATCCCTGCTCCCTGAACATTTAGAATGCTAAGATAAATACTTGATATAATTTTCATGATGAAATGCATTAAAGCAGGTATTAATCAGGTGGGGGCACAGTGGCGTGAAGGTTGCACTGCTGCCTCACAGCATTGGGGTCTCGGGTGTTCCTTGCTTTGAATTTCCATGTTTTTCTGGTGGGGTTACTCTGTGTCCTTCAGTTTCCTTTCAAAGTCATATAGGATGTGCTGTTTTGTTCTGCTATATTGACCCTGCTAGTGTATGTGTTGCTCGTATTCACACTAGATGTCCTGGCGTTCAAGATTTCCTCCTACCTCACACACAATGCTTGTTGGGATTGGCGCAACCCTGAATGGACGGCATAATTAAACATGCATAATGAAGATTTTTTTTTTTAAAGTTCTGAACACTCCATAGGCTAAGTTTATAACTAATTTTAATTTCACAAAGACGTTTATCATGTGGTGATTGGTTATGTTAAAAAGGAAAAAGGAAGGATAGGAACTGGGGTTTTGGTACGTCAGACAAACAGCACGCATGCAATAAAGAAAGCCAACTCAAAAGAACATCCATTGAATTCTGTGTTCATGTATCAAAACACCAGATCACGAACCCAAAATTTACACAATATTTCAGTTAAACCTGTGCGATACCCATTCATACATCCAGTTTTCTGGAGCCTCGTCACACCTGCCATAAAGTTCTCTACACTGAACGTAGACCTGGGGACCCCTTACTGCGAGGGAGCAGCACTACCACCACACTACTGTGCATGTTTAATACAAGCTTTAATACATTTCATCCTGAAAATGATACAAAGTATTTATCTTAGCATTGTAAATAAATGTTCAGAGAGAAGGAATATCATGATGTGAATGGATTCTGTGTGGCGATCGCTGCCTGCGCCTCCTCTTAGTGTAGAGGAAGTCAGTTTAAGAAGCGCGTACAGCGATTAACACCTCGGTCAGGGAACACGTAACACAAAGCATTTAATGTGCTACATAACTTATGACGGGGTTTGAGGAAATCCAGTAAATTAAACATTGATTTTAGGATGAAGTTTAGTTTACGACATTGTGCTTTAATTACAAAATAAACTATGAGAATAAAGAAAAAACTATGAGAATAAAGAATAAACAATGAGAATAAAGTGAAAATGTCGAGAATAAAGTCAACATGTTGACTTTTTTCTCGACATATAGTTTTTTTTTTTCTTCCCTGTGTCTGTAATACACTCCTGTAGGGCTATACCACAAATAGCATTATAAATGCAAGTTGCAGTTTTATTATTTATGCATATAGCTTAGCTTGAAGCAAGGTCCATATTAATGCAGTTTGCCTTAATGATGGTTCAGTTGGTAAAGATGTCCTCACCAAGGAATAGTATTATTACTGGAAGTTGCACCATTATTTATTTTATTGTTATTATTTATTAGTTTAAATATTATACAGTTTAATGATGGTAAAGTTGTTTAATAAGTCACTTTAACGTGTCATTGGACAGAGATTGTTAACATAAACAGAAAGTGTAGTTGGTTTACAAAAATATTTACTATTTATTCCTTTTCTAGGACATGTTCAGTGCAGTACACCTTTTGACAAGCACCTCTGGATATTTTACTAAGTCTAAATGCCTCTTTGGATTGTTAAAAATATGTTCTCAAAATTTTAGTTTAAGTTGTTTGCAAAATTTGTTCATTTAAAAGGTTCTATATTTTGACTGTAACTGTCATGCAATTTGATTCCTTCTCTTCATTAGTGTCACCCCCTTGAAAGCTATCACTTTATGGGTGCATGCACACCAGTATTGATACTTGTGTGCACATTAAAATGTTTTTTGTACAATGTACAACTCTCATGACAGTGGAATAGGTTATTCTTAGCCAGTAATTGCAGTGGAAAATGTGGTTAACACCCACTACTGCATGGGGAAAAAATATCGTCCAATACCGTGAAACCAGGATAATTTTGAAAAATACCGTGATATTTAATTTTGGTCATACCACCCAGCACTAGTGGTAGGTGTGGCAACACGCTGTACCAGTGCATGCTCCCCAGCCTGACCTGACCTGAGATCTTCTCAAGCTCTGTTAGATTGTATGGGAAGCATCTGCAAATCTGCCACGTCTCTCCACAGATGTTCTATGGGCTTTAAGTGTGGTCTTTAGCTGGACTACTCTTGGACACTCAGAAACTTGCCCCAAAGCCAGAACATTATTGTCTTGGTGGTATTCTTTGTGTCATTATCATACTGAAAGGAAAGCCATCTCCCCAGTCTGAGACTGTGTGTACTCTGGAGCAGGTTTTGGTCAACGTCCTCTCTCTATTTGACTGCATTCATTCTTTCCTCAGTTCTGACCACATTTTCCATCCCTGCTGCTGCGGAGCACCCCATAGCATGATGCTGCCACCACCATGCTTCAATGAAGGGATGATACTAGGCAGATGATGAGCAGTGCCTGATTTTTGGCCAGAGACCGTGCCTGTAGTTTTGCCCAAATAGTTCAAAATCTGTCTCATGCTCACAATCCCTCCTAACCCACTAACAGCTGTGTTCGGTGTTCTTCCAGACGGACTTGAAGTGGAGAAGGACAAGCAAATGGTGATTGCATTCACTACACTTTTGGCACGCAGACTTATTCTGTTAAATTGGAAGAATCCTAATTCTCCTCTGATAAGTCAGTGGGAAACTGATGTTTTATATTATTTGAAATTGGAAAAAATCTAATTCTCAGTTAGAGGATCTGTACAAATTTTTTTCAAAACCTGGCAGGATTTAATCAATATTATTTTAGAATAAGAGAAATAACTATTACTGCATTTAATCCCCTTCTCCATCTCTTATTTACATAGATATTTATTTCTCCCTTTCCTTTGCTTATTGTTGTCATATTAAAAAGCCTAAAGCAATTCTCCTTTAGCTAAGCTGTCCTTCTCAGGGGTGGGGTTTGATTTGTCTTCAATTTTGTTGGGTTATAAATTGATCTATTTGTATGGAATGATTACAATGAAATTTAATAAAATAAAAATATAAATAAATGTTTAGCAATCTTGGGTGGAACACTAGCTAATAAACGCACAAAAACATAAAATCTGTCTCATGCAACCAGAGAATCTTTTTCCTCATGCTCTCAGAGTCATTTAAATGTCAGTTGGTAAACTCCACGTGGTCCGTTTATATGCCTTTTACTCAATAGTGACTTCCATCTTGCCAGTCTACCATAAATGCCTGATTGATGGAGTGCTGCCAATATGTTTTTGTGCTTCTAACCAGTTCTCCTAACCTCTGAAGCTCTTTTATGGTAACCGTTAGGTTTTTGATCACCTTCATAACCAATGACTATCTTGGAGTGCTACTCTGTTTGGCTGGACTGCACATTCTAGGTGAAATCCTGGTGGTGCCAAACTTCTTCCATTTCACAATTATTGAGGCCAAAGTCTTCATGGAAATGCCCACAGCTTTAGAAATGGTTTTTATTCCCTTGTCCTTATCTGTGCATCACCACAATTTGATTGCAGTGGTCCACAGAGAGTTCCTCAAACATCTTGGCATAGTTTTATTGTGACATGCAGTTTGAATCGTAGGGCCTTACATACACAGGTACACGTGTGCTTTTCTTAACAATGTCAAATCAAGTCAGTTTCTCACAGGCGGTCTTCAATGAGTTTCTAGACACATCTCAAGAAGAATGAAAGTGAGAAAGAATATTTAGAATTAAGGAATTTCAGAGTTCCTGAATAATCAAGTGTGGTGCTAATAGAATTATAAGAGTGTGTCACTTATGCATTAATAAAAGCGTGCTGTTCATTAACCGATAGTATAATATTAATCCTTTTATAAGCTGAGAAAAGATTCTTAAATTGTTAACTGCCACAAAGTCTTTGAAGTGTTGTAACCCTGATGGTTCAGCAGAATAGGAAAGTACATGTTTTTTTAAGTGCTGTCTCTGTAACTGTCTTGCAAAACTAGCCATAGCTGAATTGCATAGCCTAAGCTGGGTGGGGAGCCTGGGACTGTGGGTGTGCCGACTGTTCCTCTTCTCTAAAGACTACCCTGTACTTCTGCACATAGTGATCTAATGTGTCATCTTAAGCTACTTGCAAACTTTGTATGACCTCAAAATGAACTGCCATACAGGTGCTGGTCATAAAATTGGAACATCATGACAAAGTTGATTTATTTCAGTAATTCCATTCAAAAAGTGAAACTTGTATATTAGATTCATTCATTACACACATCCATCCATCCATCCATTGTCTCCCGCTTATCCGAGGTCGGGTCGCGGGGGCAGCAGCTTGAGCAGAGATGCCCAGACTTCCCTCTCCCCGGCCACTTCTTCTAGCTCTTCCGGGAGAATCCCAAGGCGTTCCCAGGCCAGTCGAGAGACATAGTCCCTCCAGCGTGTCCTGGGTCTTCCCCGGGGCCTCCTCCCGGTTGGACGTGCCCGGAACACCTCACCAGGGAGGCGTCCAGGAGGCATCCTGATCAGATGCCCGAGCCACCTCATCTGACTCCTCTCGATGCGGAGGAGCAGCGGCTCTACTCTGAGCCCCTCCCGGATGACTGAGCTTCTCACCCTATCTTTAAGGGAAAGCTTAGACACCCTGCGGAGGAAACTCATTTCAGCCGCTTGTATTCGCGATCTCGTTCTTTCGGTCACTACCCATAGCTCATGACCATAGGTGAGGGTAGGAACATAGATCGACTGGTAAATTGAGAGCTTCGCCTTGCGGCTCAGCTCCTTTTTCACCACGACAGACCGATGCAATGCCCGCATTACTGCGGATGCCGCACCGATCCGCCTGTCGATCTCACGCTCCATTCTTCCCTCACTCGTGAACAAGACCCCGAGATACTTGAACTCCTCCACTTGGGGCAGGATCTCGCTACCAACCCTGAGAGGGCACTCCACCCTTTTCCGGCTGAGGACCATGGTCTCGGATTTGGAGGTGCTGATTCTCATCCCAGCCGCTTCACACTCGGCTGCGAACCGATCCAGAGAGAGCTGAAGATCACGGCCTGATGAAGCAAACAGGACAACATCATCTGCAAAAAGCAGTGACCCAATCCTGAGCCCACCAAACCGGACCCCCTCAACACCCTGGCTGCGCCTAGAAATTCTGTCCATAAAAGTTATGAACAGAATCGGTGACAAAGGGCAGCCCTGGCGAAGTCCAACTCTCACTGGAAACGGGTTCGACTTACTGCCGGCAATGCGGACCAAGCTCTGGCACCGATCGTACAGGGACTGAACAGCCCTTATCAGGGGGGCCGGTACCCCATACTCTCGGAGTACCCCCCACAGGATTCCCCGAGGGACACGGTCGAATGCCTTTTCTAAGTCCACAAAACACATGTAGACTGGTTGGGCAAACTCCCATGCACCCTCCAGGACCCTGCTAAGGGTATAGAGCTGGTCCACTGTTCCGCGACCAGGACGAAAACCACACTGTTCCTCCTGAATCCGAGGCTCGACTATCTGACGGACCCTCCTCTCCAGGACCCCTGAATAGACTTTTCCAGGGAGGCTGAGGAGTGTGATCCCTCTGTAGTTGGAACACACCCTCCGATCCCCCTTCTTAAAGAGGGGGACCACCACCCCGGTCTGCCAATCCAGAGGCACTGTCCCTGATGTCCATGCGATGTTGCAGAGGCGTGTCAGCCAAGACAGTCCTACAACATCCAGAGCCTTGAGGAACTCCGGGCGTATCTCATCCACCCCCGGGGCCCTGCCACCAAGGAGTTTTTTGACCACCTCGGTGACCTCAGTCCCAGAGATGGGGGAGCCCACCTCTGAGTCCCCAGGCTCTGCTTCCTCATTGGAAGGCATGTTAATGGGATTGAGGAGGTCTTCGAAGTATTCCCCCCACCGACCCACAACGTCCCGAGTCGAGGTCAGCAGCGCACCATCCCCACCATATACAGTGTTGACACTGCACTGCTTCCCCTTCCTGAGACACCGGATGGTGGACCAGAATCTCCTCGAAGCCGTCCGAAAGTCATTCTCCATGGCCTCCCCAAACTCCTCCCACGCCCGAGTTTTTGCCTCAGCAACCACCAAAGCCGCATTCCGCTTGGCCTGCCGGTACCTATCAGCTGCCTCCGGGGTCCCACAGGACAAAAGGGTCCTGTAGGACTCCTTCTTCAGCTTGACGGCATCCTTCACCGCCGGTGTCCACCAGCGGGTTCGGGGATTGCCGCCACGACAGGCACCGACCACCTTGCGGCCACAGCTCCGGTCAGCTGCCTCAACAATAGAGGCACGGAACATGGCCCATTCGGACTCAATGTCCCCCACCTCCCTCGGGATGTGGTCGAAGTTCTGTCGGAGGTGGGAGTTGAAGCTACTTCTGACAGGGGGCTCTGCCAGACGTTCCCAGCAGACCCTCACAACACGTTTGGGCCTACCACGCCTGACCGGCATCCTCCCCCACCATCGAAGCCAACTCACCACCAGGTGGTGATCAGTTGACAGCTCCGCCCCCCTCTCTTCACCCGAGTGTCCAAGACATGTGGCCGCAAGTCCGACGACACGACCACAAAGTCGATCATCGAACTGAGGCCTAGGGTGTCCTGGTGCCAAGTGCACATATGAACACCCCTATGCTTGAACATGGTGTTCGTTATGGACAATCCGTGACGAGCACAGAAGTCCAATAACAAAACACCGCTCGGGTTCAGATCAGGGGGGCCATTCCTCCCAATCACGCCCTTCCAGGTCTCACTGTCATTGCCCACGTGAGCATTGAAGTCTCCCAGCAGAACGAGGGAGTCCCCAGAAGGTATGCCCTCTAGCACCCCCTCCAGGGACTCCAAAAAGGGTGGGTACTCCGAACTGCTGTTCGGTGCATACGCACAAACAACAGTTAGGACCCGTCCCCCCACCCGAAGGCGAAGGGAGGCTACCCTCTCGTCTACTGGGGTAAACCCCAATGTACAGGCTCCAAGTTGGGGGGCAATAAGTATACCCACACCTGCTCGGCGCCTCTCACCGGGGGCAACTCCAGAGTGGTAGAGAGTCCAGCCCCTCTCAAGGAGATTGGTTCCAGAGTCCAAGCTGTGCGTCGAGGTGAGTCCGACTATATCTAGCCGGAACCTCTCAACTTCGCGCACTAGCTCAGGCTCCTTCCCCTTCAGAGAGGTGACATTCCACGTCCCAAGAGCCAGTTTCTGTAGCCGAGGATTGGACCGCCAAGGTCCCCGCCTTCGGCCACCACCCAACTCACACTGCACCCGACCTCCTTGGCCCCTCCCATAGGTGGTGAGCCCATGGGAAGGGGGACCCACGTTGCCTCTTCGGGCTGTGCCCGGCCGAGCCCCATGGGTGCAGGCCCGGCCACCAGGCGCTCGCCATCAAGCCCCACCTCCAGGCCTGGCTCCAGAGTGGGGCCCCGGTGACCCGCGTCCGGGCAAGGGAAAACGCCGTCCAAAATTGTTTTTCTTCATAGGAGGTTTGTTGAACCGTTCTTTGTCTCATCCCTCACCTAGGACCAGTTTGCCTTGGGTGGCCCTACCAGGGGCATAAAGCCCCGGACAACAGAGCTCCTAGGATCATTGGGACACGCAAACCCCTCCACCACGATAAGGTGACAGTTAAAGGAGGGGTCATTACACACAGACTGATGTATTTCAAATGTTTATTTCTTTTAATGTTGATGATTATAACTGACAACTAATGAAAGTCGCAAATTCAGTATCTCGGAAAATTAGAATATCAGTTAAGACCAATGCAAAAAAAGGATTTTTAGAAATGTTGGCCAACTGAAAGGTATGAACATGAAAAGTATGAGCATGTACAGCACTCAATATTTAGTTGGGGCTCCTTTGGCCTGGATTACTGCAGCAA
Organism: Erpetoichthys calabaricus; assembly: GCF_900747795.2. Lineage (NCBI taxonomy): Eukaryota > Metazoa > Chordata > Cladistia > Polypteriformes > Polypteridae > Erpetoichthys > Erpetoichthys calabaricus. The sequence continues at coordinate 349,693,230 of NC_041394.2, read as the reverse complement.
TGCGGCGTGGCATAGAGTCGATCAGTCGGTGGCACTGCTCAGGTGTTATGAAAGCCCATGTTGCTCTGACAGTGGCCTTCAGCTCTTCTGAATTGTCGGGTCTGGCGTATTGCATCTTCCTCTTCACAATACCCCATAGATTTTCTATGGGGTTAAGGTCAGGCGAGTTTGCTGGCCAATCAAGAACAGGGATACCATGGTCCTTAAACCAGGTACTGGTAGCTTTGGCACTGTGTGCAGGTGCCAGGTCCTATTGGAAAATGAAATCTGCATCTCCATAAAGTTTGTCAGCAGCAGGAAGTATGAAGTGCTCTAAAACTTCTGGTAGATGGCTGCGTTGACCTTGGATCTCAGAAAACACAATGGACCAACACCAGCAGATGAAATGGCACCCTAAACCATCACTGACTGTGGAAACTTTACACTGAACCTCAAACAACATGGATTCTGTGCTTCTCCTCTCTTCCTCCAAACTCTGGGACCTTGATTTCCAAAGGAAATGCAAAATTCACTCAGCAGCAGTCCAGCCCTTTTTGTCTTTAGCCCAGGTGAGACACTTCTGACGCTGTCTCTTGTTCAAGAGTGGCTTGACACAAGGAATGCGACAGCTGAAACCCATGTCTTGCATACGTCTGTGCGTGGTGGTTCTTGAAGCACCGACTCCAGCTGCAGTCCACTCTTTGTGAATCTCCCCCACATTTTTGAATGGGTTTTGTTTCACAATCCTCTCCAGGGTGCGGTTATCCCTATTGCTTGTACACTTTTTTCTACCACATCTTGTCCTTCCCTTCGCCTCTCTATTAATGTGCTTGGACACAGAGCTCTGTGAACAGCCAGCCTCTTTAGCAATGACCTTTTGTGTCTTGCCCTCCTTGTGTAAGGTGTCAATGGTCGTCTTTTGGACAACTGTCAAGTCAGCAGTCTTCCCCATGATTGTGTAGCCTACAGAACTAGACTGAGAGACCATTTAAAGGCTTTTGCAGGTGTTTTGAGTTAATTAGCTGATTAGAGTGTGGCACCAGGTGTCTTCAATATTGAACCTTTTCACAATATTCTAATTTTCCGAGATACTGAATTTGGGACTTTCATTAGTTGTCAGTTATAATTATCAACGTTAAAAGAAATAAACATTTGAAATACATCAGTCTGTGTGTTAATGAATGAATCTAATATACAAGTTTCACTTTTTGAATGGAATTACTGAAATAAATCAACTTTGTCATGATATTCTAATTTTATGACCAGCACCTGTACTTCCTCTTTTTGTTTAGTAAACAAGCTGGATATAAAAAGAGGGAAACTCCCTGCTGATGGGAGGCTGTGTATAGCAAACTGAGCTGACAGCTGCTGCGGCCTTCTACTCACCAATAATAAAGAAATTGCTTTTTACTTTACATTGGTGTCCATCTCCTGTCGTTCCTGACTTTCAGCGACCACAAAAGCAAACGGGATGCACCTGAACACAATCTGAAGAGCTACAGCAAAGTGTCTGAACACATCTGCTGTTGAAATGAGAGAATACAGTTTTTAAACTTTTCTGAAAATATATTTTTTACTGAGTGTACATTGATGGGCAAAAGTGTCAAATGTATCCATTTAAAATTAAATCTGTAACACAATAAAGTGTGCAGACAATGAAAGGCTCTGAATACTTAATGAAACCTCCATTAGGTTTATGTAATCTGCTTAATCCAGTTTAAATAGCATACATTTCCATGCATTGAGTGGGATTGGATTTTTTTCTCTCCCTAATCCTATCCCACCGTACTGCACAATTTTATATCTTTTGGTGCTAAAGTTCAACTGGTAATGCCTGATAATGAGTATTAATGAAGTTATTAACAATTTGAAGTCTGTGTTCCTGCCGGACAGCTCCAGTAGTGTGAGTTTAAACAACTTACCATGTGCAATTTTCATGTGTGCCCTGTTTCTGCCTTTATTATTATTATTATTATTATTATTTTTCCCACATTCTAAAGATGCACTGACAAATCTAACTTTGCTTTACAAGGTAGTTTTAGATCGATACTGAGTCTTTTGACTTTGGTATCAATACCAGCTTTCAGACCGCAGTATTGGTACAGAGTCGGTAAATAATCGTCATCCCTACATACCACCTGACCTCTCTCGTCTTATCAAGATCCTCTTTGAGTAGAATATTCATGAAGGTTAGTAATTGGTTACTACTTATCTGGTTTCTCCTCTTAGGGTTACCCACTGCAGATTGGTTGTCTTGTTTCAGCTTATTGGACCTTCCCTCCGCTCCTAAGATTGTTTCACATCTGATAATTTGAAATAAAGAGTACTGTGCTACTGTCAGCATGCTATGAACGTTCACTCTGTATATAAACCTTAACAGAGAAGGTGTTGTGAAATAAGATTCTAGTGACTTCAGATCTAAGTGATGTAGTTTTAATGAAGTTAATTCCTGTTGTTTTTACAGAGAAAAAGAAAAAGCTGATGTTTACCGGACATCTCAATGGATGTGAAACAGGAGAGCTGTGATGTGGACAGATATATCATGGATATTAAGGAGGAGGACTGCGAGTTGGAGTCCATCTACCTTAAACAGGAAAGTCTGAGCATCAAGGAGGAGAACAGTGAACTGCAGTCAGTGGGCATTAAAGAAGAAGCTGAAGAGAAGTCTGTCAGTATTGAGACGATTAACCATACAAATCTGGACAGTGCAAAAGAAGACAACCTTCATGAAGGATGTCAAGATGGAGTGGTGACCTGTTTAGACTCTTCTCAAAGCAGACAATGTTCATCTCCAGAGCCTTCTGTCAATGTGAAGACTGAACCATTACAGTCTAAACCAAAGAGGACTGATAAAACTATATCGGTTAGAGCTCAGGAAAATCGTCCACCATCTACAAAGAAGTCTGGAAAAAGTAAGTGCAAAATCAAAAATGATCAACTTTTTGGGTTGGGGTTTATGGGCTTGAAAGGTCTGGTCTTGCGGTTTTTATGAGAAATATTGTGTTTTATTGTGTGCTTAAATGTAGTTTGAGATTTCATCTATATTTATGTAAGGTTTAGCAATTTTTCATGCAAAAGTTCTAAACATGTCCTTGGTAAAGAGTGCTATACAAATGTACAGCTGCAATAAAAAAAAAGGTTGTGAACCTTTTGGAATTCCCTGGATATCTGCTTTAATTCATCTTAACAATGTGGTCTGATCTTCAACTATGCTCCAAATACAGACAACCACAGTTGTCCTAAGCTAATAACTCACAAACAATTGGACGACTTCTTGTCAGTCCTGAACACATCATTTATACATTCACAGTCCACTCTTTGGCCCTCCTGTCTTTACAAACTGCTTGACTCTTCTTTAATAATAATGTCCTCCACCAAACTTTTCATGTATTTGCTGATCAGCCTTGAATTTTAATCCATACCTTCTCTCCAAACCTTTTTTGTTCCTTTTATTCCTGAGCTCTTTTCTGATCAGTTCTCCTTAGGTCAGGCCACAGCATCGAGTATCTCTTACTGGCCGTTCCAGTACACCAATTTCCTTATGTTTAACTCTGTCATTTTTTATTTCTTCCTGGTGCCTCTGAGGCTAGGGATCTGCACTGACAATCGGAAGGTTGCTGGTTCGAATCCCGTAAATGCTCAAGGGCCCAACAGAACAGTCCCTTTTAGCAAGACCCTTAACCTGCAATTGCTGAGCGCTTTGAGTAGTGAGAAAAGCTCTATATAAATGCAAAGAATTATTGTTTTTCCTGTGTTTGGTCTCATTGTCCTGTGTCATGACTCAACTTTTGTTAAGCTTCTGCTATTCTAATGTTTTGTTGTCAGATTTCTTGATAATATTTTGAATTCACTGTCCCTTTGATCATTTTAAGCTCTCCAGGCTTTGAAGAAACAAGTAGGTCAACCCATGATGCTCCCTTCACCTTGAGGCTTTAGTATCAATGTGCAGTTGTCTCCTACCTCCAAACATGGTGTCACATGTTTTGATCAAAGAGTTCAACTTTTTCCTCATTCATATAGAGAACATTGTCTGTTCTGGAACTTAGAGGTGATCTTTTACAAGTTTGAGATGTGCAGTGATGCTTTTGTTGGATTATACTGATTTCCTTGGTGTTGTCCTTCTGTAAACAACATTCTTAAACATCTGGGCTATTGATGTGGTCAGTTTAGTAGCAGAGGGGTTTGTTAATCAGTTTCAACTGCTTTGGTGTTAATGAAATGAACAACAGGTACACTAGAGGGGCAACAATGAGATGACCCCCAAAACAGGAATGAATGGTTTAACAGGTGGAGGCAACTGACATTTTTCCCTCCTGATCTATTTTGTCACTCGTTTTGCATTGGGCTAAGGTCAGTGTCACTACTGGTAGCATGAGGCCATATCTGGAACCTACAGAGGTGGCACAGGTAGTCCAACTTCTCCAGGATGGCACATCAATACGTGCCTGTCATTGCCAGAAGGTTTGCTGTGTCTCCCATCACAGTCTCAAGGGCATGGAGGAGATTCCAGGGTACAGGAGTTACTCGAGGACAGCTGGACAGGGCCCCTCATAGAAGGTCCTTAACCCATCAGCAGGATCCACCGGTATCTGCTCCTTTGGGCAAGGAGGAACAGGATGAGCACTGCCAGAGCCTACAAAATGACCTCCAGCAGGCAGACAGAACACTGCTGTGAATGTCTCTGACCAAACCATTAGAAACAGACTTCATGAGGGTGGCATGAGGGCCCGACGTCCTCTAGTGGGCATCCTTGAGCTCGATTGCCATTTGCCATAGAATACCAGAATTCGCAAGTCCACCACTAGCACCCTGTGCTTTTCACAGATGAGAGCAGGTTCACCCAGAGCACATGTGACAGACATGAAAGGGTCTGGAGAAGCCGTGGATAACGTTATGCTGCCTGTAGCACCGTTCAGCATGACTACTTTGGTGGTGGTTCAGTGATGTTATATCTGGGGGGGCATTTCCATGGTGGGACGCACAGACCTCTACAGGCTAGACAACAGCACCTTGACTGACATTAGGTATCGGGATGAAATCCTTGGACCCTTTGTCAGACCCTATGCTGGTGCAGTGTCACCTGGGTTCCTCCTGGTGCATCACAATGCCCAGCCTCATGTGTTTGTGAGTTCCTGGAGGATGAAGGAATTGATACCATTGAATGTCCCCCACACTCACTCGCTTGACCTCAATCCAACAGAACACCTCTGGGTGGGACATTATGTGTCGGTCCATCCGACTACTCGGACTGTCCAGGAGCTCAGTGATGCCCTGGTCCAGATCTGGGAGGAGATCCCCCAGGACACCATCCGTCATCTCATTAGGACGTTGTCAGGCATGCATACAAGCACATGGGCGCCATACAAACTGCTGAGTACGATTTGAAGTTGCTGCAATGAAAGTTCGGCCAAATGGACTCGCCTGCCTACTGCATCATTTTTTCCTTTTGGTTTTCTGGGTGTCTTTGAATTCAGCCCTCTGTAGGTTGATCATTTTCATTTCCATCAAACAATGTGGCTGCCATCCTTTCGTTCCTAACACATCACCATATCAGTCCATAGCAGTAGAGATAGCCAGCAGGATTTTTTTGTTCCCCATTGAGATCTGATGGGTTTTCAAACTGTTTGTTTAATTTTTTTGAGCAGTTTATTTTTCTTCACATGGACACATGCACAGAGATTTTTCTGCAGGCCCTTTGCTTTTCCGCTCTGTGCTTTTTTTTTTTTTGTTCACCTCTGCTTTCAAACTGTGATCTCTGCAGGATGCCCACTCCAGTACTGATTTTGCTCCATTTTTGTAGACAGTTTGGCTCCCCGTCAAGCCTTTCAAAATGCTTTATTCATGTCTCCAGCTTTATACAACTCTTCAGATCTTTTAAGGTCCTTGTGACAACCCTTAAGAAATATCTGGATGGAACATTGAAGCACTGAATTAGAGCAACACCGTGAAGTGACACGCCAACATCATTCTTGCATTGTAAAGTGAAAAAGGCTGTGTGTGTTACTTTTGTGTGAAAGTGAGTTAAATCTAACTTTTGCTCCTGTAAACTTTGTTTTTGTGGTTACAATTAAGGAGTTCTGAGGGTGTTTCATACCTTTTATCTATTTGTTTTTCTTCTTTTTTTTTGCCATCTGCACAAGAGCCTCTTGAATGTTTAGTAAAGGTACTTGTAGTCAAACCTTTGTGTGTGTTGGTCAGAGGGCAGAGAAAGCTTTTGCAGTTGCCAGCACATCAGTAATTAACTGGTGTCGTAGCTGCAAACAGTCAAGGGCAACTGGGATTCCTTACTAGGTAGAAGTTAAACATTTGACATATGATGCAGGACAGATTTAAAGAAATTAAGAACTCTGCATTGGGTAAATAAGATTAAAGAAGATGCAAATGTAAAAATAGCTAAATAAGTCATAGAAGACTAATTACCCCAATGCTAACAGTAGGGCATTTATAGTAAGAGGGCAATCATTAAGAAAGATATCAAGGAAGCTAAAATGCTGTTAGAGGAATATTGCAGATAACGCAAAAAGATGGACCAAAGAGTTTTTCAATATTTTAGTAATAAAAGAAAAGCCAAGGAGGTGAAGCAAATAAGGAATAATAAAGGGGAATTACAATGCATAGACAGTGAAATATCAAATGTATTAAACTTGTTTTTTTTTTTTTTCTGAAGTTTTCACAAATGAGCAATTGGATCACCTCCCAGTGGTAACAGGGACTACTAAGGAGGTACTGAGAGATTTGGAAATTTTAGAGAGAGAAGTGCTGCTCAGATTAAGTAGGCTGAACTCAAACAAATCACTAGGACCAGATATTTATCCTCAAGTGCTTACGGGGGTAAGTGAATACATATATGAAACTTTGACACTGTCAAAACACAAAGGGAGAGCAGAAAAAGATTTGGGGATCGGCCCCATGTATTATAACACACAGTATAAGAAAAAAAAGATTGCTCCAGAGTACTCTCTGGTTCCGCGTCCAAAAAGGGACAAACTTAAGAGGGAAATTGCTGGGTTTTTATAGAGGCAGGGGAGGAAGAGGTGGGTCCAAAATCAAAGATCAGGAAATGACGTCGATTGGAGGTGTAGCTAGGAAAGGGGTACAGGAACTGGAGGAAGCTTTTTATGCTGATTTCTCCTCAGGTCATCTGCAGATGAAGGAGAACAAAGGTTTGTGTACTTTGTCAAAGCCTGCTCACGTATCTTGCCCTCGGTTAAGCCCTTAGCCTGCTTCCCAAGAACACGTGTGTGACAACACATATTCGTAGGAAGGCATCGCACACCGTGGAAATTTCGGTTGACTGGAAAATGGAAAATATTGTCTTGTTTTATAAAAAAGGTAATTGAGATGATCCAAGCAGCTATAGGCCAGTAAGCTTAACATGGATCCCAGATAAATTAATGGGAAGGAATTTATGACGGAAAAGATTGAGCAAGACATGGAAAGAACAGTTTTACTGATCAGACCTCCCTCGTCTGACATGTTATTTTTGCCACACAACTCACTTAAGGCGCAAGCTCTCCCTCTGTCACCATCCTTGTTTCAGTGTTGCTCCATTACTTTATCAAACAAATCACCAGGACCAGATAATATTTACCCTCGACTTCTTAAGGAGGCCAGCGAGTACAGATATAAACCCATGACACACATTTTTAGGAAGTCACTGTGCACTGGAGAGATTCTGAAGGACTGGAAAATGGCAAATATCATCTCATTATATAAAAAGGGTGACAGGGCACATCCAAGCAACTTTAGGCCAGTAAGCTTAATGTGCATCACAGGAAAATTAATGGAAGGAATTATTAAGGATAAGATTGAGCAACACCTGGCAAAGACAGGAGTTTAACTAAACAGTCAGCATGGGCTCAGAAGAGGGAGGTCGTGTTTGACTAACATGATGAAATTCTATGAGGAATGTCCAAAAGATGACCATTGACACCTTGCAGACAGACCTCATCTGCATACAGAGAAAGGAAAGGTAGACAAAATCACAGCCTTACAAAAGTATTTTCTAAACAAAAATTGGAAATATAAAAAAATCAGATGAGAACAGGCCATTCAGCCCAACAAAGCTTGCCAATCTGACCTACCTAACTTCTCTAAAACAACATCAGTTTGAGTTTTCAAAGTCTCTAAAAGTCCTACTTTCCAACACACTACCTGGTAATGGTGGATGTTGTTTTCTGTGTGAAGAAAAACTCTTCAATGTGTAGCGGTGCTACTGGGGAATGAAACTTCAACTTCCAGCAGCTTGCACATCCTGATAGTAAGGATATTGCATGTATCTCTGTAACATCTTAAATGTACCACCCCATACAGATGACATGATGTGGCTCAGGGTGACTGAGAGGTTCCTCACCGGTCAGGCAGTTCTCACTGAAAAGCCGCCATCACCAAATAATCCACAGCTGTTAAGACCTGTAAGAGAACTGAGGTTGTGTAATTTCTGCGTGATGGTCTCTGTGTAATGAAGGCACATGTTCAGCACACACTTCAAAGAGGATGACAGTAGGGAGTCTAAATCAGCTTAGAATTAAGTCATCATCATGAGCCAAAATGTCATTGTGATACATCAAAACTCACTTCTTGTGTAGCCTGTCAAACATCAGAATGTGAAATGTGCAGTGAAATGAGATTTTCTGTTCAGTTCATTTTTCTACCAGGTGTTGCTAAAATGCTAACAAAAATAAAGTCTGCATGGGACTTACAAATGCTCAAACTTCCCGTAACTTTAAGCCAATTTAAATGCCAAGTTCTAGTTTTAAAAATGCAAATTTTTGTGTGAGAATTGGCTTACACATGTTGCCCTGCTAAGCAGTTGTAATAGAGAATGTAAAATTAACAAATTGAGTATGCTTTCCATGTACGACTAAAGTTTTTTAATTGGTTATCAAAGGTTGTTCATAATTTCAGCTATCATGTATTTAATGTGAGTTAATGTTAATAGTAAGGCAGTGGATTGAAAGTAAGCTCTTTTTTCCCATTTTCTTTTAAACTTTGTACAGGAAACAAAGATCAGTGCAGTTTGGAATCTGGAAAAGAATTCTCTGGCAGAAGTGCTCTTCAGATCCACACTGAAATTCACACTGGAGAGAAGCCATATTGCTGTAATGAATGTGGTAAACGTTTTTCACGTATAAACAGTCTAAATGACCACACTAGAGTTCACACCGGTGAGAAGCCATATTGCTGTAATGAATGTGGTAAACATTTTTCACGTATAAACAGTCTGAATGACCACACTATAGTTCACACGGGAGAGAAGCCGTATTGCTGTACTGAATGTGGTAAACAGTTTTCACGAATGAGCAATCTTCAGAGACACACGAGAGTTCACACCGGTGAGAAGCCATATTGCTGTACTGAATGTGGTAAACAGTTTTCACATATAAACAGTCTGAATGACCACACTAGAGTTCACACGGGAGAGAAGCCGTATTGCTGTACTGAATGTGGTAAACAGTTTTCACAAATGAGCCATCTCCAGAGACACACTAGAGTTCACACCGGAGAGAAGCCGTATTGCTGTAGTGAATGTGGTAAACCGTTTTCAGAATTAGGCAATCTTCACAAGCACATTAGAGTTCACACCGGTGAGAAGCCGTATTGCTGTAATGAATGTGGTAAACAGTTTTCACAAATGATCAGTCTTCAGAAACACACTAGAGTTCACAACAGAATAAAAAGGGTAGCAGTTCAAAAATCAGTCCAGAAAAATAAGCACCCTTCAGGACTTGAGGGTGAGGTTCACTTCTGTCTTGAAAAGTAAGCAAACTAAACTATTGTTGACAAATTAATCTCTGAGAGAAGCCATATTGCTGTTTGGAATGTGGCAAACAAATCTGTCAGAGGAGTTCTCTTCAGAGACGCACCAGAATTTACACCGGAGAGAAGTACAACTGAAGTGTCCTGACTAAAGAGTGAGGTTCACTCCTGACTGGAGAGTAAGCACATGTAACTGACTGGAATCCATCCTACTTACTGTTGTGTCAGAAACAAGTCAACACAGAGGAGAATCAGAAGTTTATATCCTTTTTCCTTTTCCATAAAATAAAGAACAGGGCGTCATGCAAAGCACTTCTCACCAAAGCCCCTACAGTCTCCACCATGCGCCTAGCTCTGTTTTCATAACATACGTATTACATATAGAACTATTTACAATATATTATACACATTTCATCAGAGAAGAACTCTTTACAATATACATAACCTCACATAATAAATTATAGTTATTTAATAATATATATTTTTCGATTTTTGTATAACAAAAAATAACATACCTTTCCGATAACAAAAAAAAAAAAAAAACAGGGTGCCATACAAATAGTTTCCCGTCAATGCTTATTAAATGATAAATCAAATCATTTACTAATAATTACAAACACAAACTATTAATTCAATATAAATATAATGTAAAATAAAAATGAAAATCCAAAGTATCCATATGGTCATGTTGTACACCATGCTGAATTATATTAAAATGCTGTGGCAGCACACTAAAAGAAGAAATACTGTTGTTTTAAATTTAGTTTTGTTTTTGTTTGTTTGCTTTTGATAATAACATACAAAGATTGTAATATAAGAACTCAGTGGTGGGGGAGGGGGCAAATTCATTATTTAACACTTTTGATTTACCAAATTATATTCATGTCAAATAAATAGAATAAAATTAGAAAAGACTTGGAGAGAGCAGACTTACCTGTACAGCGTCCACCATCACCTGAGGGTGCCTGCAGTCTGTGGGGAGTCACATTAATTAGCATTTGTACTACAAAATACCATTGGTATGAAACTAAGGACACACCAAGGTTATTATAGTTTTGCCTTTTTATATTAGTTTTTATTTCTATATTTTTTCTGACCTTACTTGGAAATTCAGTTTAATTTTAGTTTTCCTTCATCATGTATTTTTAGTTTTAGTTTAGTTATTATTTCACAAAGACATTTCTATTTTATTTTTATATATATATATATTAGTTTCAGTTTTAGTTTTAGTAATTATGGCATGGAGCGTCTACAGAGTTTTGTGTCACAATCAGACAGAACTGTACACTTAACAGATTTGGATATGAGTTTAATGTTAGTGGAAGCTTACTACACTACATGGTTTACTACCTGGTTTTGTTTTTGTCTGATTAAAAACGAGCATAATCAAAACTAGACACTGAATATTAACGATTTTACACAATTTTATAATTTGTAAAATATTTTCTCATGAAAATCACAGGGGCTTAGGAAGAACAGGGCTCTTAGACTGGAATGAGTGTGCAGACCCCACAAAGAGAAACAGAAACAAAGAACAACAAGCATGTAGTGTCAAGGTTAGGGGCAGTGAGTCTTGAATAGACCACCGTAATGTGCAGAGCAAGAGCAGGTAATTGGAGTACAGACAGGCATAAAACAACAGAGAAAGCATCTGAAATTAGGAAAAACATATACATTGTCTAAACCTGTTTATCCAGAGTAGGATTGCAGGAAATCTGGAGTCTACCTCAACAGATTTGGATGCAAGGCAGGAAAAATCCCTTGTGTGCAATATGTATGATAAGGCTGATGTTAAGAACAAAAAGAATTGTTTATTATTTCAACTGTCTATTTTGAGAGAGAGAGAGAGAAAAACATTGAAAAAAGGGAGACAAATATATATATATATATATATAATTCTGCCAATGGATTACTTTCAAAATATCAGGTATTTTGAGTTGTGAATATGAACTAAAAAAGAAATTAATAAATATGGAACAAATACAAAAACCCATTAGTATGTTTAGTTTTTCATCACTTGTCAGACTCTCTACCTTTGTTTGTATCGCTTCGTTGTTAAACGATGTTTTTAAAGCAAAAGTGATTGGTCAGCAACAATGTGCTGATCTTGTATGATGACCCAGTCAGTCTCTCGATCAGTGCCGTTTTATTGTCAAAAAACGGGAGTGGCTTCCCCTCGACTTTCTTGTATATTAAGATATGGGAATGGAAATTTGAGGAGTAAACCGCAAGACAATGATTATATTTTTATATTATGTACATTAAGGAACCATCAGCAACAAATCCAATTAATAATATATTGAACAATTATTATAAAAGTAAAGCTGAATAAATCGGACTATGCAGCTGTAAAAATAAAAAAAAAAAAAATCGAGTATGTGTTCAGGTAAACTACCAGTTCCGGGTGATGGATTTGGCCCAAAAGTTAATACAGATCTATAATTGTGGTGTAACAACCACATGCCGAATTTCATCCATCTATCTAGTTGCGTTGTTGAGTTATCGTGTTTATACACACACGCACACACACAATTACAAAAAACAGTATTGTTGGACACTGGTTAGTCTATAACGTCAAGATTCAACAAAATATCGAGGTCTAATTTTTTCATAATTACTATACTTTCTCTATACTTCGTATATGAGAAAATAAAAACAATTTCTCCTGTGCAAAGTGGCAGGTGAATTGCTGTCAACAAAAAGCAGACACCTGGGAAATGTACTGAAACGTTACTCACTCGTGATTTTTCTGTCCATATGGTAAACGTTTTGTTGACCAGCATATTCTGATTTCAGCCGTTTGAATTACATCTTGATATACAACAAGCACAAAGAAAGGCGGCACGCAAATCACTTTCTATTTCTCACGCTTTGCGCACCCGCACTCAGCTTGCTCTGTCACTGCAAACGCTGTGTGAACAGCCGCACTCTTTCACCAGCCGCCTTTCACTGGATGAATATATGCAGGCGGCTTGTGGTGGATGACTTTCTGTTTTAGAGTTAAAACCTACAAGGGTTAAAGACTAACGGCAAGAATATTCATTCAAAAGCAAAAACTAAAAATATTTTAGTAAATTATTATTTTATTTCAGTTAGCCTTTCCAGCAACTTTAATAGTTTCATTTAGTTTTAAGTTTTTCATTTCAGTTTTGTTAATTATTCTATTTCAGTTTACGAAAATGTTTTTAATAATAGTTTCAGTTTTGATTTTGGTTTTCGTTAACTATAATAACCTTGGTACACACAAACAATTGCTTTTTGGGAAATTCATAACTAAAAACTACAAAAAAAACAAGAAATCTGAATACACTTTGCTACACATACACACACCAAGAAAATTTGGAGGAATTAATCTCGAGAAGCCATATTGCTGTACTGGATGTGCCGACGAGTCTCACAAACCAGAATCTTCAGGACCTCAAAAGATTTCAGACTGGGTGCCAGAAATGGGCTAAGTTGGAGAAGATCTACACCGGGGGCATCAACCCCTTTGTCTTGGCGTACCACCCCATAGAATTTCAATGTTCTGAATTTCCCCCTTTTTATTTTGGTGTTAAATTGTTAATTCCTGAACTGTTGTTATGTAAAACTAACGGTGGAATATTTTTTCACACCCAGAAAAATATTCTTTCAGAGAGCTTTCATAAGGTACTAGCAATGGTAACCTGTCAAAGACGTGTTTTAGAATGAATTTCAAAAGGATTTGATATGTTATGACTGATAGGCACTGACAGAGTGTCACCAGGAGGAGGTCACTTCACCTGCTTGTGCCAATAGTGAAAAAACAAAAGAAATGTAATCAATTGTGTCTCACATGTCATAAGTCACCTTGGCATCAGTCACATAATAATAATAATTACAAGAACGTTTAGTAAAATAACGCCCTCGGTCAAAAGGGGTTTCCCATTTCTTATAGACTTTGAATTCTGCTCTCTTGATTTACTTACAGTGTTCTTTCTTGTTTGTTGTTGTAAATTGTTTGTTGCTTTGAATAAGTTACAAAATCCTCAAATTCACCCGTCTGTCATCTCCAGTCATCTGACGGTGACTCCTGCACTGGGCTTTCTGTTGGCCAAACCCTGTGAATTAGCACATTTTTCAGAGGTCCATGAAACCCCTCTTTTACATGGTCTTTAGAGTCAGAAGCTAAACAGACTGACTGAAACCAAAATGGCCAAGGCACTGTGTGTGGAGGAGCCTAACCTCATCTCTAGTGAACTGGGCATCGATGGAGAACATCTCAGCTGTTATCTCCACATTCAGACAAACCTCAATGCCCACACTGCAGACCACCCATTTGTGGGCGCCACTACGGCCTTTCAGACAACGGGCTCCATGCAGTAAGCTTGAAGTGCTCAGCTGAGGCTGCTGAGAGACGAAGATTGCATCTCACCATTCAGACTGGGATGTGAGTTACTGTCCTGAGAGAGGTGACGTGCCCTCCATCGTGAGCTCCAAGAAAATTGCTGGTAGAAAACCGAGAAGTGCAGTTAAGTAACCATTCAGTTAAATCAGCAGCAACACATTCAGTGGATGTAAAGCTTTAATCCGACTCTCTGTTTTTTCGCCTATCGAGAAAAGTGAGGAAAAGAAACATGCTGAACTGGTGGAGATTGGGATTTTATTTTTAATGAGCAATGTAGTGAATTTAATTTAAGTAACATTTGCCAGCACTGTTTTCTTGTGAACATTTTTTTTTTGTATCTGGCATATCATCTCTGGAGTGAGTGGTGGAAATAAACTGTCTGCCTAAGCAACTGGCTGAATAAATAGTCAGAAACACAATAATGTCTTATTTTTCTTGTTCATATCGTTTTAAAGACAGAATTATTGACATAACCAGTCAAAATGCTGACTAATTTGCATTGTTGTGTGGCTCAAAAATAAATAAAAATCCTACTTTGAGCCATCGACTGATTACTGTTTCACTGTTTATTTGTTTCTGTTACGCAAAACTGCTCAATAAACTAACTAAAATGCAGGTAAAATTCCGTTAAAACTAACTCCCAGGGACCTAAAAAATATGTTGTTGTAATGAGATTCTGTATTTGTTACTATAGTGCTTTCTTTAACTTGTGTCCAGGCGTTTGCAATCATTTCAGTAGCTTCTTTTGTGTTAATTTTAATCTCCTCCTGCCTACAAGTTATGCTGATAATTTTTCTCGGCATTTCCTTGCCATAATACACTTTCAGGGTGCGAATGATGTCCAAATCCAATGGCTGAAGCACTGCTGTGCAATTGTGTGGGAGGAATTCAACGCGAACATTATCTAAATGTGGAAGCATGTTGTGTGCAGCACAGTTATCAATCAGAAGCCGAATCAACTGGGAACCACCATGCCAATTACTTGAATAATATTTAAACACTTCGGTAAGATCAACTCAGGATCTCCGCTTGCTTAAACTCACACCTCTTAGCACCAATCTATTTTAAGGCTACAAGTGAAACTTGTGGTCGCTGAAAGTTAGGAACGACAGGAGACGGACACCAATGTAAAGTAAAAAGCAATTTCTTTATTCTTGGTGAGCATAGAGGCTGCAGCAGCTGTCAGCTCAGTTTGCTACAGACAGCCAGCCTCTCAGCAGGACATCTTTCCTCTTTTTATACCCAGCTTGTTTTTTTTTTAAAAAAAAGAGGAAATATGGCAGTTCATTTTGAGGTCATACATAGATTGCTATAGCTTGTGGTCACATCCTGGAATGAAATGTGCAGGAGTGCACAGTGTTTCTTACAGGAAAAAAGAGTTATCAGCACACTCACAATCTTAAGCAATACACCACCTGCTAGCCCCACACGTACACAAGATCAGTTAGAGCAAGTATATATATATATATATATATATATATATATATATATATATATATATATATATATATATATATATATATAAATTATATTGTGAAAGGTACAAGGCAGCAATTTTTGCACTTTATATTTTGCTAATATTTACTGTATAATGTATACCGTTACATAAATATAAATACATGTATTTTATAATAACACTCCCAAGGTGTATTTTGTGTTTGTATTTAGGTCTACACTGGTCATGGCATTCTGGCACAGCAAAACAAGCAGTGTTCTTGTGCAACTGTTGTACATTTCAGCTTTTGAATAATAATCTTTTGTATTTATGTTGGTTTGTATTGTTTTTATCAAATAAAATAGTTTTGGTATAAGAAAACCTGTTTATTTCTTATCAATAACTTTGAACATGAACTATAAAATGATACTGGAACAACTGACAACCTAAAAAGGTTATAGCTAAGTAACTTGGTGAGGTGTATTTTTTAAAAACGTTTATAAAACAATTGTTAAAATATTATGCTTTATTGACATTTTCATTTAACATAATATCATTAATTTAACAATGAAAAATTCCATTAATTTTATATAAAAATGTAATTTCAGGACATATTACTTTAGTGCATTAAGCAGAATTAAATTATTTTTGATAAAAACAATATTATGTGCAACCGATGTACATATTTTTTTATTTTAATGTGACATGCCATTTTTTCAGTGTGTTCCGCTAGTCCACGGTTCTTGAGGCTGATTCTCCAGTTAGCTGTGAACCACCCAATCTCACTGAGATTACACAGGCAGTGAACCAGCTGAGGTTGGGGGGGAAGGCAGCAGGGATCTGTGGTATCCTGGGTGAACTTCTCCAGGCTGGTGGTAAGACTGTCCTTCTGGTATTGCAAGCAATCTTTGCTTCCATTTGGTAGGCTGGCATCATCACAACTGACTGGAAAACGGGACTTGTCATCCCTATCTGGAAAGGGAAGGGTGATCGCCTGGATTGCAGCAACTACAAGGGGATAACACTGCTCTCGGCGCCGGGTAAGGTCCTTGCTAGGGTCGTCCTCAATAGGATCCGTGATCACTTGCTCACCTACCAGTGACCGGAACAATCTGGTTTTACGCCTAAAAAGTCTACCATCGACCACATCCTGGCACTGAGAGTTCTCATAGAGTGCAAGCACGAATATCGGCAGAGTTTCTTTGCAAACTTTGTCAATTTTCGCAAAGCGTTTGACTCAGTTGAACGAGCTGCCCAGTTGGACATCCTGAGGGTTCGCTGGATCCCCTCAAGGTTGCTGGATATCATGGCAGGCCTGTACACTGGTACTGTGAGTGCTGTGAAGAGTGGAGGAAGGACCTCGGCGTTTTTCCCAGTTGATTCTGGGGTTCGTCAGCGGTGTGTTCTGCTCCTACTCTGTTCAGTGCTTGTATGGACTGGGTGTTGGGCAAGGTTGTGTGGTCCAGCCGCTTTGGGGCATCTGTTGGTGAAGAAAGATTCATGGATCTTGACTTTGCTGATGATGCTGTGATCTTCGCAGAGTCAATGGAGGCTCTGATCACAGCGCTCGAGAGACTGAGCGAGGAATCTGAGTGACTGGGCTTGCAAGTGTCCTGGATAAAAACCAAGAGCCAGGCCTTTAATGACCTCTTGGGCCCATCCATCAGAAGTGTGTCTGTTTGCGGAGAGAGTGTTTACCTTGTTGAGAGGTTTACTTACCTCTGCAGTGACGTTCATGTCTCTGGTGACTCTTCCTTGTGAAGTCATTTGACGGATTGGGAGAGGGGGGGTGGGGAGGGGTTATGGGGTCATGAGGTTGCTGGAAAGGGGTGTGTGGCGCTCCCGATATCTATGCAAAAGGACGAAGGTCCAAGTCTTTACATTCCTGGTGCTTCCTGTCTTGCTATATGGTTGTGAGTCATGGACGCTATCCAGTGACCTGAGATGAAGACTGGACTCCTTTGGTACTGTGTCTCTCTGGAAAATCCTTGGGTACCGTTGGTTGACGTTGTGTCAAATGAGCGGTTGCTCATGGAGTCCCAAATGAGGCACATTACCTGCATTGTGAGGGAACGTCAGTTACGGCACTATGAACATGTGGTGCGTTTTCCCGAGGGTGGTCCAGCTCATAAGATCCTCATTGTTGGGGACCCAAGTGGCTGGACCAGGCCAAGGGGTCTCCCACATAACACCTGGCTGCGGCAGATAGAGGGTCATTTCTTGAGGGTAGGACTGGACTGTGTGTCTGCCTGGGGGGGGGGGGGGAGTTCCCAACCGGGATCCCAAGCTGTTCCGACGTGTAATGACTGCAGCGACGCACTTGACCAGTGCATGCTCCCCAACTTGACTTGACTTGTTCCGCTAGGTAGCCCACCACACATTAATGATTTTGTATCTTTTACTGCATATTAGGACATTTTTTAAAATGCAAATTGAAAATGTTCTTTGTCAACCAATAGTTCAACTAAAAACACAACCCAGTGAAGATCCACAAATTGCCAATAAAATTAAAGTTTTTTTTTTTTACTTTTATTAAAGAGTGAGGAAGTCTTTTGTACCATTTCCCACCCACCCACCCCCCATTGTGTCCTTCCAAACCATCAACTGTGGGAGGTCGGGGCACTCATTTTCATAACTGGAGTACAGCCATGGACTTGTGTGTCCCATGTCTGCAGCTTGCAAAATGATCACTGGATAAATAAAAATGTCAAAAAAACACGCTACATATCTATTAAGTGGACTCTAAAGCTGTATTAATCCAGCTCCGAGTACTGGTTTAGCAGAACATACAGTGGGCACCGCAAAATGATTGAAGAAAAAGGAGCACTGTACAACCTGATGAAACAATATGTAATATATCTGAAACCATAAACTGCACTATAGACTTCATGACATCGACTATGTGCAAGACGAAACAGCAAGCAGGCGTTTTGCACAGAGCATGCGTTAAATCAAAAGAGAAGCGGCGCTGAATAAAGCGCAAACATGAGGAGATCCGTGACGATCACATCTCAGCGCGCCTGCGCTGAACCAAAAGGACACCATGCAGATATCTCCATTACAACCCCTGCTGTTGTGCTCCGCTACTTGTAAAGTTAGCCACTTATCAGAGTAAATAAAAAAAGTTCCTACACTCCTATGCTATTAATGGTTTTACTAAACTTGCGCTGGGTGGCAGCGAAAAGTTACCAGACAGCTGGGAAACTACAGCAGATGTAGTAAGGGTGACAGCAAGAAGGGTGCTTGGCATGATATCTGGACAGAGGAAGGAGGAAATGGAAACCTGGTGGTGGAATGGGGAAGTACAGGAAAGTATTCAGAGGAAGAGGATGGCAAAGAAGAAGTGGGATAGTCAGAGAGATGCAGAAAGTAGACAAGAGTACATGGAGATAAGGCATAAGGTGAAGAGAGAGGTGGCAAAGGCTAAAGGAAAAGGTGTATGATGAGTTGTATGAGAGGTTGCATGGAGGTGTTTAGGAGAGATGGCAGTGGAGTTTTTAACCAGATTGTTTAATGTAATCTTGGAAAGTGAGAGGATGCCTGAGGAGTGGAGAAGAAGTGTACTGGTGCAGATATTTAAGAATAAGGTGGATGTACAGGACTGCAGTAACTACAGGGGAATAAAATTGATGAGCCACAGCATGAAGAAGAGTAGTGGAAGCACGGTTAAGAAGGGAGGTGATGATTAGTCAGCAGCAGTATGGCTTCATGCCAAGAAAGAGCACCACAGATGTGATGTTTGCTCTGAGGGTGTTGATGGAGAAGTTTAGAGAAGGCCAGAAGGAGTTGCATTGCGTCTTTGTGGACCTGGAGAAAGCATATGACAGGGTGCCTCGAGAGGAGCTGTGGTATTGTATGAGGAAGTCGGGAGTGGCAGAGAAGTACGTAAGAGTTGTACAGAATATGTACGAGGGAAGTGTGACAGTGGTGAGGTCTGCGGTAGGATTGACAGATACATTCAAGGTGGAGGTAGGATTGCATAATAATAATACATTTTATTTATATAGCACCTTTCCCATGCTCAAGGCACTTACAGAATATAAGAAAGATTGGCAGGGTATAGAGTATATAGCGTTGTACAAACCAGATAAATAAATAAAAAAGATTACGACAGTGAATTCAGAGAAAAAAAAAAACAGACAACAAAAATTGATGGTCTAGCACACACACATACAGGTTACATGAGCACCTTGACAGAGACGTAAACTGAGAGAAGGGTAATAAAGTCAAGTAGAGCTAAAAGCCTTCCTGAACAGATGAGTTTTGAGTTGTTTTTTAAAAGAATTCATGGAGTCAGCTGACCTGATTAATTTTGGTAGGTCATTCCAGAGTCTGGGCGCTATACAGCTGAAGGCCCTGCTGTCACCCATGGAGTGTAGATTAGTGAGGGGCACAACAAGATTACCAGAATCTGAGGACCTTAGTGGGCGGGCAGGCACATAGTGATGGAGAAGGTCACTGATGTAGTTTGGGCGTGAGGTTATTAAAGGCTTTGTACGATATTAGAAAGATTTTATATTCGAAGACGGAGCAGGATGGGTGTGATGTGCTCGCTGCTGCTGGTTCGAGTAAGGACTCTTGCAGCTGAGTTTTGAATAAGCTGGAGCTGTCATATAAGATTAGAAGGGGCACCTGCCAGCAGCAAGTTACAATAATCGATGGGGGATGTGATAAAAGCATGGACAAGTTTCTCAGCATTAGAGAAGGAGAGGAAGGAGAGTACATGGGATATGTTACGGAGGTGAAAGTACGAAAGCTTCTTAATGTGATTTATGTGGGCAGAATAAGAGAGGGAGGAATCAAAAATGACACCAAGATTCTTTACAGTAGAGGCAGGTCTGATAAGATCACCGCCAAGATGGACTGGGAAGGAGCTCATTTTATTAAGTTGCATTTTAGTCCCAGTTTGCAGAAGTTCAGTTTTGTTGCAATTTAATTTTAAAGAGTTCTGCTCCATCCAGGTTTTAATTTCACTAAGGCAGGTTGTGAGCTGAGAAAGCTCTGATAAAGTTCCACTTTTAACATTGAAGTAGAGTTGAGTATCATCTGCATAAAAATGATAACCCAGTCCATAGCTACATATAATATGGCCAAGGGGAAGCATGTAAATACAGAAGAGAAGAGGGCCGAGGACAGAGCCCTGAGGGACTCCTTGTGTGACTGGTGCTGAGCTGGATCTGCTGTTGCCAAGACTAACAAACTCTTGCCTATCAGTCAGATAGGACTTGAACCACTGGAGGGCAGTGCCACAGATACCCAGCATGTTCTCCATGCTGCACTGTGGTCTAACAGAATTAATATGCTGGATTGTCCTGAGTCTGCTGCCATAAGCAAATCATTGGTTGCCCGTAGCAGAGCAGTTTCACAGCTGTGCCGCGCCCTGAAACCTGACTGAAAGGGTTCCATCAAATTATTAGAGGTTAGGTAATTGGTGAGTTGGGAAGCTACAACACGCTCAAGAACTTTTGACAGGAAAGGTAAGTGGGAAATAGGCCGGAAATTGTTAAGATTGTCAGCATGAAGACCAGACTTTTTTAACATTGGGGTTACAGAAGCAATTTTAAAAGTGAGCGGCACAGAGCCAGTGTCAAGGGATGAGTTTATTATTGTTGTAAGGGTTGGGATTATGGCATGAAGTCAGGATTTAAGTAGTGTGGTGGGGATGGGGTACAGTACACAAGTAGTCGGCCTCATCTTACAAAGCAGGTTACAGTAATCCCTCGCTATATCGCGCTTTGACTTTCGCGGCTTCACTCTATCGCGGATTTTATATGTAAGCATATCTAAATATATAATGCGGATTTTTCGCTGCTTCACGGGTTTCTGTGGACAATGGGCCTTTTTACTTCTGGTACATGCTTCCTCAGTTGGTTTGCCCAGTTGATTTCATACAAGGGACGCTATTGGCGGATGACTGAGAAGCTACCTAATCAGAGCACACAGTTAAGTTCCTGTGTGCTGATTGGCTCAGCGACGGAGTGCTGCATTAACCAGAAAGTCTCATCTCACTCATTCAGCATTAACGTGTTCCTGCTACTGCTTCAGGGGCCGTGTCCAAGCGCCAACAGAAGATGCAAATGATTGCAGAAAAGGTAAAAGTTTTGGATATGTTGAAGGAAGGAAACAGCTACACTGCTGCAGGACACCATTACGGCATCAATGAGTCCACGATTCTTTTCATTTAAAAAGGAGGAAAAGCATATAAGATCTACGGCCGCAGTGTCCTTTAACCAGGGCGCAAAATGAGTTGCAAGTGGACGTGATAAGGCAGTAGTCTGGATGGAATCTGCTTTAGGGATTTGGATTGAAGAGTGCTGGAAGAAGAACAACAGCGGTGCTAAACAGTCGCCTGAAGAGGCTTCTTTAGAAGAGCTGTAACGCTATCCTTTGTTGTGCAGTAAAATTAAACTCATCGTTATCGGACAAGTCGTCGTGTCATTGTTGGTGAGTAACCATAATTAATTATTTACGTACAGTACTTATTACATGTACATAGTTTAGTGTCACTGTACACACATTTTACTGTATACAATTTTTCTTGCATTGTACGTATTTATTGCTGGTGGCCTGTCTGTCGTAATGGCTGTAACATATGTGATATCGGAGACGCTCGATATCTTTATAATAATATTTAGGTTTTACTGTATATAAACTGTGTTTACATACATAATTTCAACGAATCTTACCTAATATCTAAGAGAATACAAAGGGTTTATGCTGTATAATTGTGTGGGAAATGTTTATAATAGTGTGGGAGAGTTTATAAGGGCTGAAAATATATAAAAAGAACCATATGAACATATGGTTTCTACTTCGCGGATTTTCACCTTTCGCGGGGGGTTCTGGAATGCAACCCCCGCGATGGAGGAGGGATTACTGTATTAACAAACGCAGATGTGACTGGTGAGAACTTAGAGAAGGAGCTGGATGGAGTGGGAAAACAGGGAGAGATATAAACAGATGATGTATTTATGTTAGTTGAATTATTTAGATCTTTATTTTGTTATGGAAAAAGTGGAGGAATTCCTCACAGACTTCAGTAGAAGAGGTAGTTGGGCCAGATTCGGGTTCGAGTAGTTTATTACCTACAGAGAACAAAACCCTTGGGTTATCATGGCCATTTTCTATTATTCTGCCATAATGGGTGTTCTTGGCAGATGTTAGTGCTTCTCTGTAAGCTCTTTGGTGGTCAGAGAAAGCCTGGATGTGCACGGTGAGGCCAGTCTTACGTGACATTCTCTCAAAGCGTCGGTCAGCTGCTTTCATAGATCACAATTCTGAATTATACCAAGGAGCTGAACGTTTAAAGGAAACCTCCTTATGTTTTAAAAGAGCTGTTTTATCTAATGCTGAATGAAGGGCTGAGTTATAGTGGTCAACAAGACTATCTAGTGTTGATGGAATAGGTGCAGACAGTAAAAGATCATAAATGGATCCAGAAAGGATAGAGGGACAGATATTTGTAAGGTTTCTGTAAGAAATTTGCCGTTTACAGGTAAGAGGAGGGAAAAGCAGTGAGACAGTGAAAAGTGCTGCTTTATGGTCAGAGAGTCCCAAATCAGTGCTGTAAATGTTGGCAACATATAGTCCAGAAGTGCAGATCAAGTCCAGTATATGACCATCAGAATGGGTGGGAAAATCAACATGTTGTGTCAAGTCAAAACAGTCCAGTAAGGATAGGAATTCATTTCTCAGTTTAGATGTGTGGATGTCAATATGGATGTTGAAATCACCAAGAAGGATAATTCTCTGAGAGTAAGAACTAAGGTGGGGCAAAAGTTCAATCAGATCGGATAAGAAGGATGTATCGTATTTTGGGGGATGATAAAGAACAATGAGTGAGACAGGACCTGATTCTGTTATTAGTTTAAGAGCCAGGCACTCAAAAGACAATGGAGAGTCAATTGGGATTCGTTTAATGTTTAAGTCTGCTCTGACGGTTACTGCAAGTCCACCGCCTTGTCTAGAGCTGCGAGGCTGTGTGTATAACGTGAAACCAATTGGAGTCGCCTCCATGAGATACGCAAATTTGTTTGGTTTTTGCCAAGTCTCCGTTAAACACAGTATATTAAGTCTGGTGTCAGTGATGAGTTCTGACAGCAACAATGCTTTTCCATTAAGAGACCTCGAGTTAAACAGTGCAATATTAGATAATGAGGCTTCTTTCTGCACAGAGCCGTGATCAGGGTTTATTTCCACATAATGTAAATTTGACACACTGACACTTTTATTTCCAGGGCCATGAGAAGGACAGCTTATTCCTGAGCAAATGCTGCTGGTGGTCTTTTCATTTGCAGCCCGGTGGTGGCGGCAACCTGACCCACGATGTATATATTTCAGGTGCTGCAAAATACCGCCGTCCTTTATGATATTCCAGTCAGACCATTTGCTCTGGACAAACTGTTTAATAAGAAGGAGTTCGTCATGAGAGTATTTTAGCATGATACTGGGCAATACTTATCTGAATAGCAGTGGAGAAGCAGCACAGCGGAACTGGTAGGACAGGCGGGTGTGGTAGCGTAGGTGAGCGGCGATAGCAAGCAGCAGAAAGAGGTAGCAAGATTTGGAGGTTCCAATACACAGCCACAAACAGTAACGCTTGGTAATTTCAGGCGTGATCGCCCCGGAGCCATAAGCCTGGTTAGTATGAGCATCAGATCAGTTCCCAGTCTTAGAGTACTGTAAGATGAATATAATCATCAGGGATCGGTTCTGAGCCCTTTCTTATTTGCAATGGTGATGGACAGGTTGACAGACGAGATTAGACCGGAGTCCCCGTGGACTATGATGTTTGCATTTGACATTGTAGACTGTAGCAATAGTAGGAAGCAGGTTGAGGAGACCCTGGAGAGGTGGAGATATGCTCTAGAGAGGAGAGGAATGAAGGTCAGTAGGAACACAAGACACAATACATGTGTGTAAATGAGAGGGAGGTGGAATGGTGAGGATGTAAAGAGTAGAGTTGGCGAAATTGGAGGAGTTTAAATACTTGGGATCAATAGTACAGAGTGTGGTCGCTGAAAGCCAGGAACGACAGGAGATGGACAAGTATGTAAAGTAAAAAGCAATTCTTTATTCTTGGTGAGCAGGAGGCCGCAGCAGCTTTAGTGCTCAGTTTGCTACAGACAGTCCCCCCGTCAGCAGGGAGTTCCCTCTTTTTGTACCCAGCTTGTTTACTAAACAAAAAGAGAAAGTATGGCAGTTCATTTGAGGTCGTACAGAGTTTGCAAGTAGCTTAAGATGACACATTAGATCAGTACGTGCAGAATTACACAGTAGTCTTTAGATAAGAGGAACTGTCGGCATACCCACAGTCTCAGGCTCCCCACCCAGCTCAGGCTATGCAACTCAGCTATGGCTAGTTTTGCAAGACAGTTACAGAGAAAGCACTTTACAAAACATATACTTCCCTATTGTTCTGCACCATCAGGGTTACAACACTTCAAAAGCTATGTGGCAGTTACAATTTAAGAATCTTTTTTCAGCTTATAAAAGGATTAATGTTATACTGTCAGGTAATGCACATCACATTCTTATAGCTTATGATCATCACACATAATAATTGATTATACAATATCAAAAGCTACCTTAAAAGTTATTTTAGTACATTTGTCTTACAAGAATTCACTCTTACAGCTTAGCATCTGTATTGGGTTACATTTTGTTCAATTGGCTTAATTCAAATTATTATTTCTCAAGGGTAACAGGGATTGTGGAAGAGAGGTCAAAAAGAGAGTGCAGGCAGGGTGGAATAGGTGGAGAAGAGTGTCAGGAGTGATTTCTGACAGACGGGTATTAGCAAGAGTGAAAGGGAAGGTCTACAGGACGGTAGTGAGACCAGTTATGCTATATGGGTTGGAGACGGTGGCACTGACCAGAAAGCAGGAGACAGAGCTGGAGGTGGCAGAGTTAAAGATGCTAAGATTTGCTTTGGGTGTGACAAGGATGGACAGGATTAGAAGTGAAGACATTAGAGGGTCAGCTCAAGTTGGGAGACAAAGTCAGAGAGGCGAGGTTGCGTTGGTTTGGACATGTGCAGAGGAGAGATGCCGAGTATATTGGGAGAAGGATGCTAAGGATTGAGCTGCCAGGCAAGAGGAAAACAGGAAGGCCTAAGAGAAGGTTTATGGATGTGGTGAGAGAGGACCTGCAGGTGACGCGGGTAACAGAACAAGATGGAGAGGACAGGAGCATATGGAAAAAGATGATCTGCTGTGGCAACCCCTAATGGGAGCAGCCAAAAGAAGAAGATGACGACTCAATACAGCACAAGATTCTTGCCTCAAGGAGCAAAGGTCAGCTATATTCTGGCTATGCTAGTAGGCAGGAAGCTCTCTTTTTGTTTGATTTCTGGCTCCACGACATATAAAAATGGAAAGCATTTGTGTATGTTTACAAACATTTTAGCATTTGATAGCTTTGAACCTAAATGTAAAAACCATACTGTTGTGTTTTTCTGAATGCAGAATAAGAGACGTGTGAAAAAAGATGAACTGATTAAATGAGATCAATTGTTATCGATTATTATCTCCGATTTGGAATCTGGTTGGAACAAAAACCTGCAGCCACAGTGGGACCCCAGGATTAAGTGTGGGAACCAATGAAATAGATCATAAATTGATATCATAATTATTTACATTTTTATCTACTAATCTCTAGCTTCTCCACTGTCACTATCAACTTCTTTGTCCGTTTATAAAGTGTCTACATTCAGTATTCACCTTCTGCTTTGGTCTTCTAGGCCTGTGATTCTAGCATATTAACATTTTCCTCTTAAAGCGCAGAGGATTATTGAAAATCTTGCCACGAGTTTGAATAAATTTAAGATGAATGTAAATTAGGTTCTAGACCATGCTTTTGTATGGATAAAAATATTTTTTACATTTATATAGTGCTATTCTAGCTGCTCAAAGTGCTTTCTTAGCATCTTTAACTCTGCCACCTCCAGCTCTGTCTCCTGTTTTCTGGTCAGTGCCACCGTCTCCAACCCATATAACACAGCTGGTGTCACTACCATCCTCTAGACATTCCCTTTCACTCTTGCTGATACCCGTCTGTCACAAATCAATCCTGACTCTCTTCTCTTCTCCACCCGGCCTGCACTCTCTTTTTCACTTCTCTTCCACAATCCCTGTTACTCTGTATTGCTAATTCCAAGTACTTAAACTCATTTGCCTTCTCCAATTATACTCAATGCATCGTCACCATTCTTCTGACCTCCTTCTCATTTACACACACGTATTCTGTGTTGGTGGTCCTACTGACCTTCATTCCTCTCCTCTCTTGAACATATCTCCACCTCTCCAGGGTCTGCTCAACCTGCTTCCTAACAATGCATGCAGACAATAAGAATAATACAAGATGAAAATATAGTTAGGAAAAACAAACATTAAATGACAAACATATAATACTACGGATTTTTCATGATAAAACTTGTTTGTTTTTACGGAGCACACCAGAAATGTTCAGAGTGTCAACTAGGTGATAACCTAGATACAAGAATGCACAATTGTTACAGTCTGTTTTATATATAAGATCTTACATAAACAAGATGAATTATGAGAGAGAGAGAGAGAGAGAACTGAAATGTTAAAAATAACATAGCTAAACTAACAAGTCTGTGATGCCGCCAAAACAAACTATTAAGCAAATTTACTACTGAAAGGCTTTTCAACCATAATAGGTTTAAGCATAATAAAAAATATTAGCATCCCGTGCTTTTTTCCTTACTTTGTATATAACTATATCAGATGATCTATGTTTACGTTATATATTCTTGATTTAGCAAAGCATTTAATAAAAAAGTAACCTTAAAAAGCATCATACTACACGCCATGGCTTGCACACATATCCATCTTTCTTAGATGGAAGAATCAAAACATACCTCTCGTAAGTCAACGCAAAAATCAAATGTAGACCTTAAATCGAGGGAAAAATGTGGTTCTCCGAGGTTCGGCTTTCTTTTTATTCAACGGATTTTAACACAACAGCTGCACTTTGACTAAGGTGTCTGTTACTGTAGCCGTGCTGCTTAATAAATAAATACATACATACATAAATAAATAAACGCGACGCCTTCTCGATCTCAAAGTATTCCCCAGGGAACTGAAGAAACAGACGGCACAGAATGAGTAGAAATCGGTGGCGGTGTTCGTGTTAGCTCTAAAACAGAAACGGGAATCGAGAAAGTAAAGTGCAGTGAGCCGCAGAAAGCGGTAAAGAAATGAGAAGCAGAATGAAAAATCCCACATTCCTTAAAGTGACGGACCCGACCTCGGATCGCATACTTTTCTTTCCAAGTATTGTGACAAAGCCGAGTCACTCAACCACACGAGTACAGCGTCTTATTTTCTGCCTCCAGCTGATTGCTCAAGTTTTGGGACGCTACAGTTTTCGTGCCCTTGATGACGTATTTGGAGTACTTTGACCCGTGACGTCACCGAAAGCGGCAGATACGGAAGTCGGCGCGCGCTTTTCCAAGTAGATATTGCTGCAGACCGAAACAAGCTGCTGAGTAGGTCGGCATTAAAAAGTATCATATCGCACACAGGGTGAAGTTAAGTGATATGAGTTTGGGGCCGTCATGTTATGAATGTGGATTTTTCATTTGCTCCAGACGGAGTCCGTTTTGAAAGAAAATCAGTACCGAGAGACGGAGGGAAAGTATTCGTGGTTTGGTCACGTCAGTTTACGAATGCGTGAGTTTCCTTCCGCTTCAGTCAAAGTAACTAAGTAGAGGTAAGCAAGCAGTTTGTGTCTAATTTCACTAACACGCACAGCGCTTTATTTTTTTTTACTTTTCTTTCTCTTTTATCGTTCCGCGGTGTTCGTGATCGGTCGGCATTTCAGAAAGCAGCGAGGAGTCAGTCGAGCTTTACACTTATGATCAGAGAAAGACAAACACGAACTGAAACAAACTGGAGTCCGCGACCGTGGAGAAAAGTCGAAGTGCATGCGAAACCAAGAACGAAAACAAATGTATAGAGGGAGAGAAAGTGTAGCGCTGTCGTGCCGGTATTCCTTGGGTAACCCGCCTGGAGAAGTCTAAATTTAATGTTCATATCTGTTGAAGACGTGCGTCCATAACCAGTATGTGTGTATTTATATACACGGCTTAGCATTCTGAAACCTGCTTAATTCAATGTAGTCAGCATATATTTACATGCATTGCACGGATGAACAATTCTATGGATGTTGTTTTATTTCTCTTTTAGCCTGTGTCATATGTGAAAAGCCTATATTTTGGTGCTAAAATCCAAAACCAGTAATGCATGTTATTGGGAGGTTAATAGAGATTTGTGGTTGGTGTTACTGCCTTATAGTTCCAGCAAAATGAATTTTATGGTCTGTATGCATTTTCCATGTGTCCCCTATTTATTTATTTATTTATTTATTTTAAATTCTTATTTCTAAAGATTCCCAGGTTTAGTGGGCTTGCAGACTTAACCTGACTTACTGTGGTGGTGGATACGCATGCAGTTGTACCCAACGATGGCCTGTAGTTGGTTCCTACCCTGCACAGCTACTCTGGTTTTCTTCCCATATCTCACCGACATCAGTTTCTGTGTGCTTTGTACTAGATATAGAGATGAGATGGATGGTAAAACTCGTATGGTGGCTGCTCACTACATGAGTCTTCAAGCTATGAGGTCAAAGTTGATGTTCTAGCTGTGGACAGAAGTAGATTATATTAGAAAAGAATTCAATAAAGAGGACAGGAAAAGATTATGTGAATTAGTAAAAGTGCACAATGATGCTGGTTCACTGAGTATTGTACTACACATCTTCACTGGGATTATATATATTTAGTTGTCTTTGAATTTGAGGAGGAAATTTTCAGAAATGATAGTTCTCATTACTGTGAAATCCTTCCAAATGTTAGATTACTCACGGTAGGCATCAGAAGCCGCTACATTGACAGTAAACCCCCAATTAGTAGTAAGTTAGCAACCATTGTAGCAGTGTACTGGTTTAAAGAAGTACAAGCCTTAAATTTTTTAAAAGGGTCTCTACCTGTGTGATTTGTAAAACTTTAATATTTTAAATTAGTGAGCTGAGATTTTTTAGCTCCCCCTGATACCTGCCACTGTTGTATTTGTTTTTTACACTTGCAGTGTTCTTTCTACTGTATTGACCAGCTCAATTCTCTTCATGTTTTTTAAATTTAGTAAAAGTTGGAAACCTGTGGTTGACACGGCCTTCCCAAAATAAAGATTGGATGTTTGTCTTATTAAACACTGTTCCTCATGTGCCGTAATCCTACTGCTGTCTCTCACTTTTTATAATCTTTTCATCTTTAAATGTGCTTTCACAACTCTTGTTAATTAGTAGCCAACATATATTTCCTAAATTGAAGACCCGCTCTTCTGTATTTATATCTACTGATATGACAAAATGCTTGCCTACAAAGTGCTTTCAATTGCCCAACAGTTCAGAGGATGAAGAGCCCACCATAGTTTGAACTCAGATGTTCATATAATGACATCTTGTCCTCTCACTGTTTAATAGTACTGTGATTATTTTTACCTTATTAAATGTAGAGACCCACACCATATTTTTATTAGGGCTGCACTACCCCATACCAGCTTAGTTCAGGACTGGGGATGCTCAAATCGTAACACAGGCCAATATCACTGGTTATTTCTGTTCCTAAGAATTTTTTTGAAATGTTATAATAAAGCTTGAACAACCATCTTATCAGAGTTGTTATAGTAAGGTTTACAAGTTTTAGGAGAAATACAAGTTGAATCAAACTTCAATCAAAACTCCACATAATTAATATTAATAAGTCTGTATGAATTCTCAAAGGAAGCATAAAAAATGTGTTGTGAATTACAAATTAAAAAGCTAACAAAAATCCAGCAGACCATGTTCACCACAAATTGAAGCTCATGTAACACAGATTAACAAGAAAGTGCTGACAATTGAAATACTGTTTTTGAATTCTTCCAACTAAATGAGTATTTGTGTGAGACATGGATTTTAGGATCGTTTACTTTTTATATGTGAAAAAAAAAAAAAAAAACTCTACACATGCCATGAATACATAACATGACAATTGATATAACCAATATAAGGTCTACGATTCTTAGTTTTTAATACACAGGATTAAACCGGAAAAAGTTACACATAGAAAATTGAATACCAAACTTAGATTAAGTTAAGGATTCTTAACGGAGCAGTTGATTTAGTTAATGGTTTGTTTTTGTTGAGATTACAAACCTATGAGTGTAGTTGAGTTTATTTAATAATAGTTTTGTTCATGCCAACTGTATTCTGCAATTTATGGTATCCATCTCTTACATGTGCTAGTATTTGGTAGGATGCCAGTTCAAATCTCTCTACTGCCAGAAGGACCCTTGAGCAAGGCCCTTAACCTGATTTCTTCAGGGGCAATTGCTGTACAATGGCTGACCCCGCACTCTGTCCCATAAAAGTCATGCGAGAAGATAATATCGCCTCGGAGATTAATACAGTGTACCAAATTTAAAAAAAAAATATATATGTTACCAGCAATGTATGAAAAGCAGGTATTGTATAGAATACCTAGGCAATGTATACAATGCCTGCCATTTTTAGGCAAGGTATGAAATATCTGCGTTGTTACATACTTTTCCTAGGCATTGCATAAAATGCCTAGGCATTATAAAGAATGACAAGTAGTATTTTACACCAAGTGTGAAATGTCCAGATTGGAAAGGTCTTTAATAACAAAATGTCTAAAAATGAAAGAAGAAATACAAAATGAACTACATGATATGCTTACTGGGAGAACAAAAGAATCAGAAGTGTCATTTCTTAGCCTACTATTTGTTGCAGCAAGGAAGGCTAGAATGGCATTTTGAATTGCGCTTAATTTTCTTTTTTACGCAAAGGCATTTGTTGTTAGTCTTGCACATACACCTCACAAATCCTTTTTTTACACCTTTTTCTTCTGGCATGGCTGACAAAGGTGAATATACAGTTCAGTGTCATGACGGGTAATGTTCTTGTATTTGGGTGCAAGCTCTTTCAACATTCTGTCTCGTCCTCCATGGCCAAATGAGCGTCGTGAAGTACGTCAAATAATTCAGAATCTCTGACGTAAAACTGGATAGCACTGATGCCTTCTTTAACAGGATAAATCAACTTGCTTTTGTTCTCTACCATCATCACATCGTAGCGTTTCAGCAGCCAATAGTCCCGTGGTTCCTTCTTAGTAGTCATTTTAGCCTTTGTTACATTATTCACTAATTTGTCGTAAGTGGCTTCTGTTAGAAAATCACAATTTTTAGCAGCGTTGGCTCGCATTTGGAATAGTTCTTTGTAGAACCGTTGTCGCATGTCAGCATGTCTTGATTCTTGCCCGTACACTACATTCTCTTCTCCCATCTTCACACTGGGTCAGCTTCTGTAGCGGTACTTCACCCACCACAATATATGGAACAGTCTCTGCTGCAGCACAGCAAGCACATGTGCTTCCACACGAACGAACAAAGATCCAGGCGCCACTGATGAAATGTTCTGGCGAGAATAAGCTTATTCTACACTCTGCCAGTTTGATGTTTAGGTATTGTATCGAATGACTAGGAAATGTATGAAATGCGATTTATTTCATACTTTGACATCCTATTTCGGGCATTGTATACATTGCCTAGGTATTCTATAGAATGCCGGTTTTTACACATTGCCGGTAAAATATATACATACACACACAGTATATCTTGTAGTTACAGAGTTATTAACTTAGTTAATGTATGTATTATCAACCTTTAATTGTATATAGATGCTTTGAAGATGGAACTTACTACGATTATTTAATTCATTCTCAATACTGGACTTCTCCAAAAATAGCGGTCAAACGCTCAACTACATTTACCTTTATTTATTTGGCTGATGCATTTATTCAAGGTGACTTACAATATTTATGATTCAATTGGTTACATTTCTTTTTTGGTTAAAAATAAACCTGTAGGATAAAATGTTCAGCCCCTTTACCGAACATACAAGCATCTCTTACGTCAAGGGACTTGCATAGAGTTTTAACAACTGGTTAGTATTGAGATAATTTCTGCCAAAAAAATGTCACTATTTTGTTTTTAATAAGGTACAGATGGAGTTAACACCATTTGCTTCGTTAAGTTGGACATTGAAATGTCACTGGTGGGTCAGTGTTATGATTTAATTAGTGCAATGTACAGTTATCTTGTCTGATATTTTAAGTCGATTTATAGATAATAAACTGTAATATATACTGTATATATATTCACAGTTGTCACACACGTGTGACTAGAAAGACGTCGTATGGACCGAGCAAAGGTAATTCCACGCCAGGCCAAGGGGTGGCAGGGTGCACTAAACCTTCTCCTGTTATCTCTGCAGACCAGCCACGGGAAAACCTGTCAGATTTAGAACAGAAGACATCACTTCCGGTTCCGGCACCCAGAATGTCACTTCCGGTTCCGGCGCCTAGAAGATGATCACTTCCGGCACCTATTCTGACTAATGAACAACATCACTTCCTGTCCCATCCCTTTAAACCACCATCTTGACAAACCATCAACAGTTCTGTTTTGGACTCGATATAGAGAACATTTCTGTATTTAAAAAGACTCTTTTGCAGCGAGGAATAATATACAGGTGGCTGCCCCAAACCTTTTTAAGTGTGTCGAGTCTATTCATTTTACACAGTGATGTGGTCAACTTTATGGTAAGAAGAAAAAGCATCTGGGATAGAGTCATATACCATTATTCACTTCTCTAAATGAAAGGCCTACACATCTAATGGAAATGATGCCCTGCCTCGTTTGATTTGTTAATTTCCATTTTCTTGCCATTATCACTGGAATATTGTCCAAGTGGTACTTCAGGGGGTGTAGTAACAGAGTCTGGTCCAACTCTGCTTTAAGATATACAGAGGGTTTGTAAGTAATCAACACAAGTTGGGACACTTGTGCAAATTGTTTGCTTCAACGTTCAAGTCTTCATTTACTTGAATTGCTGCAGAACATCTGTAGGTTGTAACCTATTAGTTTTTCCCTGAAATTCCCTTTTTCAGTTGTTGCAAACCTAAACTTTAAATGTAAAACTCTGACAGTTTACTGCTTACCTTTTCACCATTTTAGGTCATTCATTGTATTTCAGCTTATTACATTTGAAGGAAAACTGAGGTGTTGTAAAACTTTTGACTGGTAGTGGTCCTGTCTGAAACATAGGTTAATTTAAAAAAAAAAAAAAAAACAACTTTCTGTAAATCTCAAAAAAAGTATGTATGTATGTAGTTGGATACAGAGAAGCTAATAAGTTAAATGTTTACCAGGCAAAAGGGGGCTTTGTGAGATCAAGAAGACAGTTGTTGGAAAAAGGAGAAAAAAAAAAAGAGTGGTAAAATCAACGTGCTTTGAAAGCTGATAATTGTTGGGGTCCTTTGAGAATCCTACATTAATTGAAGAATTTACAACCAATTTTTTTACAAACAACTTTATATATTAGATAGTAATCTTGACGAGGCCATTGAAATATTTGGGTCCCTGCATATAAGTATCAATGAAATAGGCCATCAAAAATTTAAAAAATAAGTCACTTGGGAACAATGACCTAACCTCACAATTTTATAAAATGTTTTTAGATAATAATAATAATAATAATAATAATTCATTACATTTATATAGCGCTTTTCTCAGTACTCAACGCGCTATCCACACAGGGAGGAACTGGGAAGCGAACCCACAATCTTCCACATAGATCACATTTCATATTTTTTACTTGCAACTTTCTAAGGTTTTGAAATGAGAGAATAACCTAATTCAGTGAGACAACGCATCATTACCTTAATTCCTAAGCCTAATAAAGATATTCTACTTTTGGATAATTGGCATCTTGTAATGCTTTTGAACAACTTTCAAAGAAATGTGGGATAAATGACCTTGTTGATGAATGTTAGTCAAGTTATGTTAAAGATAGTTATATTTCTAATAATTTGTTTGATTTTAGACTTGACTGAATATATTGAATTGCTTTCTGGAGACCCAGTAATTCTATTTCTGGATTTTCAAAGGGCATTTGACACAATAAGACATGAATTTATCTTTTGAAAAAAATTATTTATGAATTTAGGGAAATCCTACAAAAATTTAAAATTTAATTTTTTTTTTTTTTTGTAAAAGCAATTCTGACGGTTTATAAGTGATGTAATGGCTCAGTTAAAGTTTCTCATGGAACCTCTCCACATTTTGAAATTCACAGAGGAATTTATCAACATTGCCCCTTACCACCCATACCCACCCCACCCCCCCCCGCATTTTCTCCTTACGTCTCAAATTCTTAGTTTGTTGGTCACTCAAAGAGAACTTAAAGGTATTAAACTCAAAAAAAAAAAAAAAAAAAGAAATAAGGATGTCACAGCTGGTAGACGACACTTTTTTTTTTTTTTTTTTTTTGGGAAAATGTCAGTGAAGTGCATACAGCATTTGATTGTTGTTATTAAAACATTTTCAAGCAAATGTGAACGGTCATTGAAACAAAGTAATCAAACTAAGTTCTGTGAAATTCCTGTTAAAACAAAGTTACTTACTTGGAAATTTAAAATCAACAAAACAACAAGTGAAAACAGTGTGCTAGACCTTCATTAAGTTGTTACTCCATTAAGAAAACAATTAACTCATGGCTGACTAGAGATCTGACTGTTCATGGCAAATTCTTACCTATATGTTTCCTATACATTTTCATCTGTAGAAATTTCTGACTCCTCTTGTACCCTTATCTTCATTGCCAGCCTTTAGCAATTGAAAAATAAAAGCAGTAAAAGTTTAATAGATGTCATTGAACTTAATCATCAGTCTGTGTAATGTTAATTAATGTACATGGCCAGGAGATGTCACTAGGGAGGAGAGTGTTAAATGCTTCAACGTGATTTCCAACGCAGTTGCTTCAAATTTTTTGATGCTTTTTGAGGCTTCACTCCGCCCATTACCACTTTACACTTCTGATATGTCTTCTTCTTTCGGGTGCTCCCGTTAGGGGTTGCCACAGCGGATCATCTTTTTCCATCTCTTTCTGTCCCCTTCCTCTGTCACACTCATAACCTTCATGTTCTCTCTCAGCACATCGATAAACCTCTAAGGCCTTCCTCTTTTCCTCCTGCCTGCCAGCTCTATCCTTATCATTCTTTTCCCAGTATTCCCAGCATCTCTCCTCTGCACCAAACCAATGCAATCTCACCTCTCTGACTTTGTCTCTGAACCTGAGCTAACCCTCTAATGTCCTCATTTCTAATCCTGTCCATCCTTGTCACAACCAATATAAATCTTAGCATCTTTAACTCTGCCACCTCCAGTTCTGTCTCCTGCTTTCTGGTCAGTGCCACCGTCTCCAACCCATATAACATAGCTGGTCTCACTACGTCCTGTAGACCTTCCCTTTCACTCTTGCTGATACCTGTCTGTCACAAATCACTCCTGACACTCTTCTCCACCCATTCCATCCTGCCTGCACTCTCTTTTTCACTTCTCTTCCACAATCCCCATTACTCTTTACTGTTGATCCCAAGTATTTAATCTCATCCACCTTATCCAACTCTACTCCCCTCATCTTCACCATTCCACTGACCTCCCTCTCATTCACCCACACATTTTCTGTCTTGTTCCTACTGACCTTCATTCCTCTCCTCTCTAGAGCGGATCTCCACCTCTCCAGGGTCTCCTCAACCCGCTCCCTACTATCGCTACAGATCACAATGTCATCAGAACAGAACTTTACAATTCTGATAAATAAACAAGAAAAAAGAACTGAGTAGAACTTGAGTCTGTGACCACGGTAGACAGAATATGAGATGAGAACGAATACAAATGTATAGAGTGGAGATAAGTGTAGTTCCTCAGTATAATTTTTAAAATTTTCCTGTATACGTTAATATTGGGCAAAGGTTGGCCATCAACTTTCTGCACACTTTGTGCAATGGATTTAATTTTAAATTTGCCAGTTTTACCCAACAATGTACACTCAAAACCCCCTAATGACAAAGTGAAGAAATGTCTTCTGAAAGGTTTCCAAATGTAATGCAAATCAAAAAACTGAACCTCTCATTCATATAAGTATTCAGACTCTTACTTCTGTACTTTGCAGAAGCCCCCTTGGCAGCAGTTGCAGCTTTGAGTCTTCCTAAGTAAGTCTCTATAGGCTGAGCACATCTGGATTTGGGCAGTTTATTGAATTTATCTTGGCAGATCTTCAGTCCTGTGTGCCGTTTTGGAGTTTTGTGAAGTTACTTTATGGTGGCTGGAGTGCCAATCATGCTGGCAACCCCCAAATTTTACCCGTAAGTTGGTTGGAGGACCACTTGCAGGACCGGATGCAGTTTAACGTCATACCCAGGACTGAACAGGGGATTGCTAACAAGGATCGCAAGCTGTTTTGTTATGTGGTGGGTGTGGCAACGCGCTGTGCCAGTGCATGCTCCCCAGCCTGACCTGAGGTCTTCTCAAGCTCTGTTAGATTGTATGGGAAGCATCTGCAAATCTGCCACGTCTCTCCACAGCTGTTCTATGGGCTTTAAGTGTGGTCTTTAGCTGGACCACTCTTGGACACTCAGAAACTTGCCCCAAAGTCAGCACATTATTGTCTTGGTGGTATACTTTGTGTCATTATCATACTGAAAGGAAAGCCATCCCTCCAGTCTGAGGCTGTGTGTACTCTGGAGCAGGTTTTGCTCAACGTACTCTCTCTATTTGACTGCATTCATTCTTTCCTCAGTTCTGACCACTTTTTCCATCCATGCTGTGGAGGAGCACCTCGTAGCATGATGCTGCCACCACCATGCTTCAATGAAGGGATGATATTAGGCAGATAATGAGCAGTGCCTGATTTTTGCACAAATAGTTCAAATTCTGTCTCATGCAACCAGAGAATCTTTTTCCTCATACTGTCAGTGTCCTTTATTGTCAGTTGGCAAACTCCAAGTGGTCCATTATATGCCTTTTTACTGAATAGTGACTTCCATCTAGCCACTCTACCATAAATGCCTGATTTATGGAGTGCTGCCAAGATGTTCGTTCTAACCGGTTCTCCTAATTTCTGAAGCTCTCTTACAGCAACCATTAGGTTTCATGACCAATGCCTATCTTGGAGTGTTACTCTGTTTGGCTGGACTGCACATTCTAAGTGAAATCCTGGTGGTGCCAAACTTCTTACATTTCACAATTATTGAGGCCAGAGTGTTCATGGAAATGCCCACAGCTTTAGAAATGGTTTTTATTCCCTTGTCCTTATCTATGCATCACCACAATTGGATTTCAGAGGTCCACAGAGAGTTCCTCAGACATCTTGGCTTAGTTTTATTGCGGCATGCAGTTTGAATCGTGGAGCCTTACATACACAGGTACACATATGCTTTTCTAAACGATGTCAAATCAAGTCAGTTTGTCACCGGTGGTCTCCAATGAGGTTCTAGACCAGTGTTTTCCAAACTTGGTCCTGGTGAACCCCTGTGGCTGCAGGTTTTTGTTCCAACCAGATTCCTAATCAGTGACAACACCTGATAGCACTGATCTCATTTAATTAGCTGTTTTTTTTTTTCTTTTATTCGACATTCAGGAAAGCATAGCAGCATGATTTTTACATTTATAAGACATTTAGAAATATTTCTGCTTTTGCTATAGATTTAAATGCTTAACTCTCTTTTGTTGATTTCATTATACTTTGCCCTTTCTCTGTGCAGTTTTTCCCCCTTTGTTGTATCTTAATAATGACAATTTAAAACGAGCAGAGCAGACATGCAGGCAAACAACAGTAAATAATCAAAGGCTGCAAGTACTTTAGCAACCGACCCACTAATGAGTAAATAATGGATTAATTAAACAATTAGAATACCTAGAAAAGTAGAATGAAAATCAAGATGAAAATACTGTTAAAAAGAGAAAAAAAAATACATTATTCCTATATAACTGCTTGGTTCATTTTAATTTTTTTTTTTTTAGCAAACGTAGTTTTCTTATTTCTATATTGTTCCCTAAACACAGAACTTGGTAAATATCAGTTCACTTAATTAGCCCAGGAGTTCAATTAAAAACAGAAGCTGGTTGGAACAAAAACCTGCAGCCACAGGGGTTCACCAGGACCGAGTTTGGGAAACACTGTTCTAGACACATCTCAAGAAGAATGAAAGTGAGAAAGAATATTTAGAATTAAGGAGTTTCAGAGTTCCTGAATAATCAAGAATTATAAGAGTGTGTTCACTTATGCATTAATAAGAATGTGATGTGCATTAACCGACAGTATAACATTAATCCTTTTACAAGCTGAAGTAAGATTCTTAAATTGTAATTGCCACTTAGTCATTGAAGTGTTGTAACCCTGATGGTGCAGAAGGACATGTTTTCCAAAGTGTTGTCTCTGTAACTGTCTTGCAAAACTAGCCATAGCTGAATTGCATAGCCTAAGCTGGGTGGGGAGTCTGTGACTGTGGGTGGGCCAACAGTTCCTCTTGTCTAAAGACTACCGCGTACTTCTGCATGTCCTGATCGAATGTGTCATCTTAAGCTACTTGCGAACTTTGCGTGACCTCAAAATGAACTGCCATTCTTCCTCTTTTTTTTTATTAAACAAGCTGGGTATAAAAAGAGGGAAACTCCCTGCTGATGGGGGCGCTGTTTGTAGCAAACTGATCTGACAGCTGCTGCGGCCTCCTGCTCACCAAGAATAAAGAAATTGCTTTTTACTTTCCATTGGTGTCCGTCTCCTGTCGTTCCTGACTTTCAGCGACCACAAATGCAAACAGGATGCACCTGAACACAATCTGAATAGCTACAGCAAAGTGTCTGAACACATCTGCTGTTGAAATGAGAGAATACAGTTTTTATACTTTTCTGAAAATGTATTTTCATGTTGTCATTATGGGTTATCGAGTGTACATTGATGGGCAAAAGTGTCAAATGTATCCATTTAAAATTAAACCTGCAACAAAATGAAGTGTGCAGAAAATGAAAGGCTCTGAATACTTGATGAAACCTCCATAAGGTTTATGTAAACTGCTTAATCCTGTTTAAATAGCATACATTTCCATGCATTGAGTGGGATTGGATATTTTTTTTCTCTCCCTAATCCTATCCCACCGTACTGCACAATTTTATGTCTTTTGGTGCTAAAGTTCCACTGGTAATGCCTGATAATGAGTATTAAAGAAGTTATTAATAATTTGAAAGTCTGTGTTCCTGCCGCACAGCTCCAGTAGTGCGAGTTTAAACCTCAGCCTGTTTACTTCCCATGTGCAGTTTTCATGTGTGCCCTGTTTCTGCCTTTATTATTATTATTATTATTATTATTATTATTATTATTTATTCTCCCACATTCTAAAGATGCACTGACAAATCTAACTTTACTTTTCAAGGTAGTTTTAGATCGATACTAAGTGTTTTGACTTTGATATCAATACCAGCTTTCAGACCTCAGTATTGGTACCAATAACACTCATCCCTACATACCACCTGACTTCCCTCCTCTTATCAAGTAGAATATTCATGAAGGTTAGTAATTGGTTTCTACTTATCTGGTTTCTCCTCTTAGGGTTACCCACAGCAGATTTGTTGTCTTGTTTCAGCTTATTGGACCTTCCCTCCGCTCCCAGGATTGTTTCATATCTGATAATTTGAAATAAAGAGTAATGTTTTACTGTCCGCATGCTATGAACGGTCAATCTTTATATAAACCTTAACAGAGAAGGTGTTGTGAAATGACATTCAAGGGACTTCAGATCTAAGTGATGAAGTTTTAATAAAGATAATTCCTGTTCTTTTTAAAAAGCTGATGTTTACTGGAACATCTCAATGGATGTGAAACAGGAGAGCTGTGATGTGGACACAAATATCATGGATATTAAGGAGGAGGACTGTGAGTTGGAGTCCATCTACCTTAAACAGGAAAGTCTGAGCATTAAGGAGGAGAACAGTGAACCGCAGGCAGTGGGCATTAAAGAAGAAGCTGAAGAGAAGTCTGTCAGTATTGAGACACACAACCATACACATCTGGCCAGTGCAAAAGAAGACAACCTTCATGATGGATGTCAAGATGGAGTGGTGACCAGGTTAAACTCTTCTCAAGGCAGACAATGTTCATTTGCAGAGCCTTCTGTCAATGTGAAGACTGAATCATTGGAGCCTAAACCAAAGAGGACTAAGAAAACGACATCTGTTAGAACTCAGGAAAATCGGCCACCATCTACAAAGAAGTCTGGAAAAAGTAAGTGCAAAATATAAAATGGGCAAGTTTTAGGGTTGGGGTTTATGGGCTTGAAAGGTCGGGTCTTGTCCACACTTGTGCTAAGCTAATAACACACAAACAATTGGACAACTTCTTGTCAGTCCTGAGCACATCATTTTAACATTCACAGTGCACTCTTTTTGGTTCCTTTTATTCTTGAGAGCTCTTTTCTGATCAGTTCTCTTTAGGTCAGAACACAGCATCGTGTGTGTCTTACTGGCCATTCCAAAACATCAATTTCCTTCTGTTTAACTCTTTGTCGTTTTTGATTTCTTCCTGGTGGCTCTGAGGCTAGGGATCTACACTGGCATTTGGAAGGTTGCCGGTTCAAATCCCGTAAATGCCAAAAGGGACTCTGCTCTGTTGGGCCCTTGAGCAAAGCCATTAACCTGCAATTGCTGAGCACTTAGAGTACTTTGAAAAGCGCTATATAAATGCAAAGAATTATTATTATTATTCCTGTTTGGTCTCATTGTCCAGTGTCATGACTCAGCTTTGTTAAGCTTCTGCTATCCTGATGTTTTGCTGTCAGATTTCTTGATAATATTTTGAATTCACTGTCCCTTTAATCACGTTAAGCTCTCCAGGCTTTGAAGAAACAAGCAGGCCAACCCATGATGCTCCCTTCACCTTGAGGCTTTAGTATCAATGTGCAGTTGTCTCCCACCTCCAAACATGGTGTCACGTGTTTTGATCAAAGAGTTCAACTTTTTCCTCGTTCGTCTCCAGAACATTGTCTGTTCTTGAACTTAGAGGTGATCTTGTACAAGTCTGAGATTTGCAGTTATGCTTTTTGTAGATCATACTGATTTTCTTGGTGTTGTCCTTCTGTAAACGGCACTGTTATATTCTGCTGTAAAAAAATTAAAGAAACACTTTTTAAT
The DNA here is from genome assembly GCF_900747795.2 of Erpetoichthys calabaricus. Taxonomy (NCBI): domain Eukaryota; kingdom Metazoa; phylum Chordata; class Cladistia; order Polypteriformes; family Polypteridae; genus Erpetoichthys; species Erpetoichthys calabaricus. The sequence goes on along the minus strand of NC_041394.2, from coordinate 349,651,577 downwards.
CCGAGTATAGCAGCAAGTCAATGACACATCTGGACTATTGATCTGGTCAGTTAAGTAGCAGAGGGGTTTGTTAATCAGTTTCAGCTGCTTTGGTGTTAATGAAATGAACAACAGGTACACTAGAGGGGTAACAATGAGACGACCCCCCAAAGCAGGAATGAATGGTTTCACAGGTGAAGGAAGGCCACTGATATTTTTCCCTCCTGATCTGTTTTGTCACTCGTTTTGCATTTGGCTACGGTCAGTGTCACTACTGGTAGCATGAGGCCATATCTGGACCCTACAGTGTTTGCACAGGTAGTCCAACTTCTCCAGGATGGCACATCAATACATGCCTGTCATTGCCCGAAGGTTTGCTGTGTCTCCCAGCACAGTATCAAGGGCCTGGACGAGATTCCAGTAGACAGGCAGGCAGTTACTCTCGCAGAGCTGGACAGGGCCCCTCATAGAAGGTCCATAACCCATCAGCAGGACCGACCAGTATCTGCTCCTTTGGGGAAGGAGGAACAGGATGAGCACTGGCAGAGCCTACAAAATGACCTCCAACAGGCAGGCAGAACACTGGTGTGAATGTCTCTGACCAAACCATCAGAAACAGACTTCATCAGGGTCCAGCATCCTCTAGTGGGCACCATGGAGCTTGATTGCCATTTGACATAAAATACCAGAATTGGAAGGTCCACCACTGGCACGCTGTGCTTTTCACAGATGAGAGCACGTTCACTCTGAGCACATGTGACAGATGCGAAAGGGTCTGGAGAAATCATGGACATGCCTGTAACATCGTTTAGCATGACCGCTTTGGTGGTGGGTCAGTGATGGTATCCATGGAGGGACTCACAGACCTCTACATGCTAGACAACAGCACCTTGACTGCCATTAGGTATCAGGATGAAATTCTTGGACTCTTTGTCAGACCCTATGCTGGTGCAGTGGCTCTTGGGTTCCTCCTGGTGCATCACAATGCCCAGCCTCATGTGTTTGTGAGTTCCTGGAGGATGAAGGAATTGATACCATTGACTGGCCCCCACACTCACTCGCCTGACCTCAATCCAATAGAACACCCCTGGGTGGGACATTATGTGTCGGTCAATCCGACACCTTAGACTACCCAGGAGCTCAGTGATGCCCTGGTCCAGATTTTGGAGGAGATCCCCAGGACACCATCCATCGTCTCATTAGGACGTTGTCAGGCATGCATACAAGCACATGGGCGCCATACAAACTACTGAGTACAATTTGGAGTTGCTGCAATGAAATTTTGGCCAAATGGACTCGCCAGCCTTCTGCATCATTTTTTCCTTTTGATTTTCCGGGTGTCTTTGAATTCAGCTCTCTGTAGGTTGATCATTTTCATTTCCATCAAACAATGTGGCTGCCATCCTTTCGTTCCTAACACATTACTATATCAGTCCATAGCAGTAGAGATGGCCAGCAGGATTTTTTTTTTCCCCTTTGAGATCTGATGGGTTTTCAAAGTGTTCCTTTAATTTTTTTGAGCAGTTTATTTTAATTCACATGGACACATGCAGAGAAGTTTCTGCAGGCCCTTTGCTCTTCCGCTCTGTTTTTTTTGTTTTCTTCACCTCTGCTTTCACACTGTGATCTTTGCAGGATGCCCACTCCAGTACTGAATTTGCTCCATTTTTGTAGACTGTTTGGCTCCCTGTCAAGCCTTTCAGAATGCTTTGTTCATGTTTTTCCAGTTTTATACAGGTCTTCAGATCTTGTAAGGTCCTTGTGACAACCCTTAAGAGGTATCTGGATGGAATATTGAAGCACTGAATTGGAGCAACACCGTAAAGTGACACGCTAACATCATTCTTGCATTGTAAAGTGAAAAAGGCTGTGTGTATGTGTTACTTTTGTGTGAGAGTGAGTTAAATATAACTTTTGCCCCTGAAAACTTTGTTTTTGTGGTTACCGTTAAGGAGCTCTGAGGGTGTTTCATACCTTTTATCTATTTGTTTTTCTTTCTTTCTTTTTTTTTTTTTTGCCATCTACACAAGAGCTATTTCAATGTTTAGTAAAGGTACTTGTAGTCAAACCTTTGTGTTTGTTGGTCAGAGGGCAGAGAAAGCTTTTGCAGTTGCTGGCAAGTCAGTAATTAACTGGTGTCGCAGCAGCAAACAGTCAAGAGCAATTGGAATTCCTTACTAGGAAGAAGTTAAACATTTGACATATGATGCAGGACAGATTTAAAGAAATTAATAAGGATTCTGCACTGGTTACATAAGATTAAAGAAGCTGCAAATGTAAAAATAGCTAAATAAGTTATAGAAGACTAATTACCCCAATGCTAACAGTGGGGCATTTATAGTAAGAGGGCAATCATTAAGAAAGATATCAGGGAAGCTAAAATGCTGTTAGAGGAATATTGCAGATAAGGCAAGAAGATGGACCAAAGAGAGTTTTTCAATATTTTAGTAATAAAAGAAAAGCCAAGGAGGTGAAGCAAATCAGGACCAATAAAGGGGAATTACAGTACATAGACAGTGAAATATTAAATGCACTAAATTTGTTTTTTTTTTCTGAAGTTTTCACAAATGAGCAAGTGGATAACCTCCCAGTGGTAACAGGGACTACTAAGGAGGTACTGAGAGATTTGGAAATTGTAGAGAGAGAAGTGCTACTCAGATTAAATCGGCTGAACTCAAACAAATCACTAGGACCAGAAGATATTTATCCTCCAGTGCTTAAAGGGGGTTAGTGAATAAACATATAAACCTTTGACACTGTCAAAACACAAAGGGAGAGCAAAAATAGAGTTGGGGATCCGCCCGATATATTATAACACACGGTATAAGATAAAAAAGATGGCTCCAGAGTACTGTCTGGTTCCGCGTCCGAAAAGGAACAAACTAAACAGGGAAGGTGCTGGGTTCTTATTCCAGGTGAGGGGACACTGGCACATGTATGTTGTTGGCGCTCCTCCCTGTTAACAACACTTTTCGCAAAATTCACCTTAATTCTGCACTTTTACGCTTATTTTATTTCTTTTATTGTACTTATAGTTCGTGGATACAGCTGACTTGAATTGCATGGATTTGGCTTAATATTTACAGATTTTATGGACTCCACTTTCCTGGGAACAGCCGAGTCTGTGGATCACGGGACGAGACCTACGAACATTTCTTTGTACCTGGCAATATAGCACCTCGGGATGATCTGTCTCCGTGATTATATTCGCTATGCTGATCTGCTCCCGTTTCATCTTACAGTACTCTACGACTGGGAACTGATTTGATGTTCATACTAACCTGGCTTATGGCTCCGGAGCGATCACGCCTGAAATTACCAAGCGTTACTGTTTGTGGCTGTGTATTGGAACCTCCAAATCCTACTACCTCCTCCTGCTATGCTTTCTGCTGCTTGCTATCGCCGCACACCTACGCTACCACACCCGCCTGTCCTTCCGGTTCCGCTATGCTGTGCTGCTTGTACACTGCTATTCAGATACATATTGCCCAGTATCATGCTAAAATACTCTCATGACAAACTCCTTCTTATTAAACAGTTTGTCCAGAGCAAATGGTCTGACTGGAACATCCTAAAAGACGCCGGTATTTTGCAGCGCCCGAAATATGTACATCGCCGGTCAGGTCACCACCACCGCCGGGCTGCGAATGAAAAGTCCACCGGCAGCATTTGCTCAGGAATAAGCCGTCCTTCTCATGACCCTGGAAATAGAAGTGTCCATGTGCCAAATTTACATTATGTGGAAATAAATCCTGATCACGGCTCTGTGCAAAAAGAAGCCTCATTATCTAATATTGCACTGTTTAACTCGAGGTCTCTTAATGGCAAAGCATTGGTGCTGTCAGAACTCATCACTGACACCAAACTTGATATTCTGTGTTTAATGGAGTCTCTCACAGAGGCGACACCTCCCGGATTCACTTTCCACACAGAGCCTCGCAGCTCAAGACAAGGCGGTGGGCTTGCAGTAACTGTCAGAGCAGACTTAAACATCAAACGAATCCCAATTGACTCTCCATTGTCTTTTGAGTGCCTGGCTCTTAAACTAATAACGGAATCAGGTCCTGTCTCACTCATTGTTCTTTATCGTCCCTCAAAATACAATGCATCATTCTTATCCGATCTGATTGAACTTTTGACCCACCTAAGCTCTTACTCTCAGAGAATTATCCCTCTTGGTGATTTCAACATCCATATTGACATTACTACATCTAAACTGAGAAATGAATTCCTATCCTTACTGGACTGTTTTGACTTGACACAACATGTTGATTTTCCCACCCACTCTGGTGGTCATATACTGGACCTGATCTGCACTTCTGGACTATCTGTTGCCAACATTTACAGCACTGATTTGGGACTCTCTGACCATAAAGCAGTATTTTTCACTGTCTCACTGCCTTTCCCTCCTCTTACCTGTAATCGACAAATTTCTTACAGAAACCTTAAAAATATCTGTCCCTCTATCCTTTCTGGATCCATTTCTGATCTTTTACTGTCTGCACCTATTCCATCAACACTAGATAGTCTTGTTGACCACTATAACTCGGCCCTTCATTCAGCATTAGATAAAACAGCTCTTTTAAAACATAAGGAGGTTTCCTTTAAACGTTCAGCTCCTTGGTATAATTCAGAATTGCGATCTATGAAAGCAGCTGGCCGACGCCTTGAGAGAATGTCACGTAAGACTGGCCTCACCGTGCACATCCAGGCTTTCTCTGACCACCAAAGAGCTTACAGAGAAGCACTAACTGCTGCTAAGAACACCCATTATGGCAGAATAATAGAAAGTGGCCATGATAACCCAAGGGTTTTGTTCTCTGTAGTTAATAAACTACTCGAACCCGCATCTGGTCCAACTACCTCTTCTACTGAAGTCTGTGAGGAATTCCTCCACTTTTTCCGTAACAAAATTAAAGATCTAAATAATTCAACTAACATAAATACATCATCTGTTTATATCTCTCTCTGTTTTCCCACTCCATCCAGCTCCTTCTCTAAGTTCTCACCAGTCACATTTGCGTTTGTTAATAACCTGCTTTGTAAGATGAGGCCGACTACTTGTGTACTGGACCCCATCCCCACCACACTACTTAAATCCTGCCTTCATGCCATAATCCCGACTCTTACAACAATAATAAACTCATCCCTTGACACTGGCTCTGTGCCGCTCACTTTTAAAATTGCTTCTGTAACGTCAATGTTAAAGTCTAGTCTTGATGCTGACAGTCTTAACAATTTCCGGCCTATTTCCCACTTACCTTTCCTGTCAAAAGTTCTTGAGCGTGTTGTAGCTTCCCAACTCACCAATTACCTAACCTCTAATAATTTGATGGACCCTTTCAGTCTGGTTTCAGGGCGCGGCACAGCTGTGAAACTGCTCTGCTATGGGTAACCAATTATTTGCTTATGGCAGCAGACTCTGGACAATCCAGCATATTAATTCTGTTAGACCACAGTGCAGCATTTGACACTCAGGTCAGACATGACATTCTACTGTCCAGAATGGAGAACATGCTGGGCATCTCTGGCACTGCCCTCCAGTGGTTCAAGTCCTATCTGACTGATAGGTAAGAGTTTGTTAGTCTTGGAAACAGCAGATCCAGCTCAGCACCAGTCACACAAGGAGTTCCTCAGGGCTCTGTCCTCGGCCCTCTTCTCTTCTGTATTTATATGCTTCCCCTTGGCCATATTATATGTAGCTGTGGACTGGGTTTTCATTTTTATGCAGATGATACTCAACTCTACTTCAATGTTAAAAGTGGAACTTCATCAGAGCTTTCTCAGCTCACAACCTGCCTTAGTGAAATTAAAACCTGGATGGAGCAGAACTCTTTAAAATTAAATTGCAACAAAACTGAACTCCTGCAAATTGGGACTAAAGTGCAACTTAATAAAATGAGCTCCTTCCCAGTCCATCTTGGCAGTGATCTCATCAGACCTGCCTCTACTGTAAAAAATCTTGGTGTCATTTTTGATTCCTCCCTCTCTTATTCCGCTCTCATAAATCACATTAAGAAACTTTCTTACTTTCACCTCCGTAACATATCCCGTGTTCGCTCCTTCCTCTCCTTCTCTAATGCTGAGAAACTTGTCCATGCTTTTATCACATCCCACATCGATTATTGTAATTCCCTGCTGGCAGGTGCCCCTTCTAATCTTATATCACAGCTCCAGCTTATTCAAAACTCAGCTGCAAGAGTCCTTACTCGAACCAGCAGCAGCGAGCACATCACACCCATCCTGCTCCATCTTCACTGGCTCCCTGTGTCGTACAGAATCAAATATAAAATCCTACTAATAACCTACAAAGCTTTAAATAACCTCGCACCAAACTACATCAGTGACCTTCTCCATCACTATGTGCCTGCCCGCCCACTAAGGTCCTCTGATTCTGGTAATCTTGTTGTGCCCCTCACTAATCTACACTCCATGGGTGACAGCAGGGCCTTCAGCTGTATAGCGCCCAGACTCTGGAATGACCTACCAAAATTAATCAGGTCAGCTGACTCCATGAATTCTTTTAAAAAACAACTCAAAACTCATCTGTTCAGGAAGGCTTTTAGCTCTACTTGACTTTATTACCCTTCTCTCAGTTTACTTCTCTGTCAAGATGTTCATGTAACCTGTGAGTGTGTGTGCGAGACCATCAATTATGTTGTCTGTTAGGCTTTTTCTCTGAATTCACTGTCGTAATCTTCTTTATTTATTTATCTGGTTTGTACACGCGATATACTGTTTACCCTGCTTTAAGTGCCTTGAGCATGGGAAAGGCGCTATATAAATAAAATGTATTATTATTATTATAGAGGCAAGGGAGGAAGAGGTGGCTCCAAAATGAAAGAGCATGAAATGACGTCGATGGGATGTGTAGCTAGGAAAGGAGTACAGGAACTGGAGGAAGCTTTTTAGGCTGATTTCTCCTCAGGTCATCTGCAGACGAGGGAGAACAAAGGATTGTGCACTTTGTCAAGGCCTCCTCACGTATCCTGCCCTTAGCCTGCCTCCCAAGCGTACGTATGTGACAACACATATTTTAGGAAGTCCTCACACACTGCGGAAATTTCTGTTGACTGGAAAATGGAAAATATTATCTTGTTTTATAAAAAAGGTGATTGGGATGATCTAAGCAGCTATAGTAGGCCAGTAAGCTTAACATGGATCCCAGGTGAATTAATGGAAGGAATTTATTAAGGAAAAGATTGAGCAAGAAATGGAAAGGACAGTTTTACTGATCAGACCTCCCTCGTCTGAACCCATTCTGATGTGTTATTTTGGCCACACAGGTAACTTAAGGCACACGCTCTCCCTCTGTCACCATCCTTGTTTCAGTGCTGCTCCATTACTTTATCAAACAAATCACCAGGACCAGATAGTATTTACCCTCGAGTTCTTAAGGAGGCTAGTGAGTACAGATATAAAACCTTGACACACATTTTTAGGAAGTCACTGCACACTGGAGAGATTCTGAAGGACTGGAAAATGGCAAATATCATCCCATTATATAAAAAGGGTGACAGGGCCGATCCAAGCAACTATAGGACAGTAAGCTTAATGTGCATCACAGGAAAATTAATGGAAGGAATTAAGGATAAGATTGAGCAACACCTGGCAAGGAGAGGAGTTATTAGGAACAGTCAGCATGGGTTCAGAAGAGGGACGTCGTGTTTGACTAACATGATGGAATTCTATGAGGAGGCAACAAAAGGATACAATCAAAGTGGAGCAGATGAGATTATTTATCTTGACTTTCAGTAAGCATTTGAAAGGGGATACATGAGAGGGTGGGCATCAAACTAAAAGATGTGGCAGTTCAGGGTGATGTTTGTGGATGGGTGCAGAATTGACTCAGACACAATAAGCAGAGAGTGATGGTGAGAGGAACCTTGTTAAATTTGGCTGATAATTAGGTGATTGTAAGAGTGGTGACCTATAGGGGTCAGTGCTTAGGCCATTGCTATTTTTATTATATATAAATTTTTGGTTAGGAATATGAATAACAAGCTGGTTAAGTTTTCAGGTGATACTAAGTTAGGTGGATAGACAGTTAATTGAGAATCTGTTGAATTATTACAGAGACACTTGGACAGCATACACACTGGGGCAGATTTGCAGAAGACGAAATTTAATGTAAGAAAACGTAAATATTAGACATAGGAAGTAAAAGTGTATGGTTTGAATACACAATGGGAGGTCTGAAAATTCTAAGTACACTCGATGAGACGAATTTAGGAGTCATAGTGGACTTGTCTTTATCAACTTCCAGACAGTGTTCAGAAGCCATTAAGAAAGTTAACAGGATCTCAGTTTATATAGCGCCTTGATGTGTGGAGTACAAGTCACAGGAGGTCATGTTGAAGCCTTATAACACACTGGTGAAGCCTCATCTGGAGTCCTGTGTGCAGTTTTGGTCTCCAGTCTACAAAAAATACAAAGCCGTGCTAGAAAAAGTCCAGAGGAAAGCTAATTCTAGGGGTGAGAGGGTAGAAGTATCAGAAAAAATTAAATAAGTTCAACCTAAACAGTGTCATCTCTAGACAGAGGAGCAGCTTCAGCGACAGACTGAGAAGATCGTTCCTCCCCCAAACTATGCGACTCTTCAATTCCACCCGTGAGGGTAAACGTTAACATTATATAAAGTTATTGTCTGTTTTTACCTGCATTATTATCAATCCATCCATCCATCCATTTTCCAACCCGCTGAATCCAACCACAGGGTCACGGGGGTCTGCTGGAGCCAATCCCAGCCAACACAGGGCACAAGGCAGGAACCAATCCCGGGCTGGGTGCCAACCCACCACAGGACACACACCAAGCACACACTAGGGCCAATTTAGAATCGCCAATCCACCTAACCTGCATGTCTTTGGACTGTGGGAGGAAACCGGAGCGCCCGGAGGAAACCCACGCAGACACGGGGAGAACATGCAAACTCCACGCAGGGAGGGCCCGGAAGGTGGACCTGGGAAATGAACCCAGGTGTCCTAACTGTGAGGCAGCAGCGCTACCCACTGCGCCACCGTGCCGCCCATTATTACCAATCTTTAATATTGTTTTTTGTATCAGTAAGGTGCTGCTGGAGTATGTGAATTTCCCCTTGGGATTAATAAAGTATCTATCTATCTATCTATCTATCTATCTATCTATCTATCTATCTATCTATCTATCTATCTATCTATCTTTTCAGTTAATGCAAATGGAGATTAAGGAGAGGCATGACTGAAGTGTTTAACATCATTAAAGTAATTAGAGTAGTGGAGCCTGGCTGCTACTTTAAAAAGAGTTTAACAAGAACATGAGGACACAGCTGGAGATTTGTTAAGGGATAATTCCACATAAAGATCTCTAGCGGACTAATAAGCCCAGCTAAGATTCCCACCATCGATGAGATGGTGATTGATTTATTTTTTCAGTGAGGATCCCAGAAACGCACCCAGCCTTGGCCCGACTTGCACACACTCCCTCACAGAGACAAAAAAGCAACTGGTAATAGAAATTAAAGAATATTAAATGAAAATGTTCCTACCCCAGTTCCCCTTATGGTGATATACAATAAACACGAATTCAACAATAACAAACCACTAACACAAACCACACACGATGAAGTCCATGTTAACAGCAACTGATGAAATGAAATGATGGCGGTAGGTAGTCCAGAGATCAGCATGCTGTATATGAATGTAAAGGTCAGTCCTACTGGTATTTCTTGATGAGATGATGACATGTCAATGGATGCAGGATGACAATAAATCCTCAGACAGTCCTCATGCAGCAGGAAGACACCAGACAGTCCATACACCCAAAACAGGAGACGATCTCCAGGACAAAACGAGAAACACAAGTAGCAAAACGGGAAAGCAAACAGGCAACTCCAGACACCACACACAAAAGACTTTTTGTCCTCTGTTGGACTGGCCTCCTTTTAAATGTTGTGCCTGCCTCCTTGTCCCCAGCAGCCCCTGCACCCTCAGCAGATGACCAATCTGAGCCACTGCAGGGACTGCTGGGAGTTGAAGTTACATTCCCCAGTAGCACCGCTACACATTGAAGAGTTTTTTTTCACACAGAAAACAACAGCCACCAATACCAGGTAGTGTGTTGGAAAGTAGGACTTCCAGGGACTTTGAAAACTCAAACTGATGTTGTTTTAGAGAAGTTGGGTGGATCAGATTGGCAAGAGTTGTTTAGCTGAATGGCCTTTTCTCTTTAGATTTTTTTTTTGTAATATTTCTAATTTCTGTTTAGGTAAAGGGAAATAATTTTGTGAGGCTGTAACTTTGTCCACCTTTCCTTTCTCTGTATGAAGATGGGGTCTACATCATTTGTATGAAAATGTGCTATATAAATAAATGTTATTGTTGCTGTCTCTGGCTGTTAGACTGATGTCAAGGTGACTCACGCACACTCAATTCAAGAAACTGAATAATAACCCCAGGCTACCGACTACTATACAAGCCTGAAAGATGATTGATCTTCTCCCATTGCTTCACAGTCAGAGACGTGCTCTTGTCATGGAATTCGGCCCCCTTTTTACTCCAAACTCACCTTTGCACATTGTGGCCAACAAGTTCTGTTTTGACTTCATCAGTCCACAGGACTTGTTTGCAAAATGCATCGGGCTTGTTTAGATGTTCATCTGCAAACTTCTGACGTTGAATTTTATGGTGAGGACACAGGAGAGGTTTTCATCTGATGGCTCTTTCATGAAGGTCATACCTGTGGTGGTGTCCCTGCACCAGAAGGATAGCACATCACCACTCCAGAGTGTGACTACGAAACATCTTCATGAAGCTTTAGGGGTTTTGAATTGCGTTTCTAGCAATCTTATGAGCAGTTCTTTTGGAAATTGTTTTGGTTTTCCAGACTTCAATTTGACCTCCACTGTTTCTGCTAACGGGCGGCACGGTGGTGCAGTGGGTAGCACTGCTGCCTCACAGTTGGGAGATCTGGGGACCTGGGTTCGCTTCCCGGGTCCTCCCTGCGTGGAGTTTGTATGTTCTCCCTGTGTCTGCATGGGTTTCCTCCGGGTGCTCCGGTTTCCTCCCACAGTCGAAAGACATGCAGGTTAGGTGGATTGGCGATTCTAAATTGACCCTAGTGTGTGCTTGGTGTGTTTGTGTGTGTGTCCTGCAGTGGGTTGGCACCCTGCCCAGGATTGGTTCCTGCCTTGTGCCCTGTGTTGGCTGGGATTGGCTCCAGCAGACCCCCGTGACCCTGTGTTCAGATTCAGCGGGTTGGAAAATGGATGGATGGATGGAATCCTAAACTTTCTACTATAGAAAATGGCTGAGTATCTAAAATGATAAATTGCAATTATTTCTGAGTGATACTCTGATTTTTTTTGTCCTGTCCTGATCATATTTCTGGTTCTTTTCAAACAGTGCCATTACTGACAGCTAAGACACATTTGTTTCCTTAGCTGTTTTCCTGCTTTCACTGCATTGTTGAAAGTCGTTGTGCTCAGCTAAGTGTTGTACCTACAAGTTTCTCATCAAATTAGTTGCTCCAAATGTCTTTGCTTTCAATCCACCACAACTAACACCTACATTTTTCATTTTAAACTTCACATATAACATGCCTATCACTTTTCAGATACTTTAAGATATTTCCACACAGCAGTTATTTTCTTCACCACTTTCCACTCTGTGCACTCTGTCAGTGTGCGCACGTTTAAGTAAAAAGTCTTTATCGTAATTTATTTACACACACTATGCACTACCAATGTATCTTATTAAAATCACTTGTGGTTCTTAAGCGCATCGTACGATTCAACTCTCCCTTGTCTGATTTCTGCATTTTTATATCGGCAGACGTTATTCTCGTTCTTTCGAGCGCATTTGGGGTTCTCGGTTCGCTGAATTGGAAGTTTCCAGATCATACGAGAATGTACGCGCATCGCCAGCGGAGTAGCGTCTCATCGCGTTACAGATTGTTACCTGTTGTGACTTGACAATTTTATGGAATCTTCCATCGCAATGCGTAGATGACTGAGGTAAAATGAAAGAATTTGACATTTAATTTATTTGTTGACCCATTTTTATTATTGTATTATTAATAGTACTGTGAATATGCAGGGTGTCCCACTCGGGAGTACAACTTTAAAAATGCGAATTACTCGCGAACGCGTGAACGTTAAGGCGAGCTGTAAGAACTGAACATACTTGTATTTAGTGGAAAACAAGTCCTTGTGCCCTGTGTTGGCTGGGATTGGCTCCAGCAGAACCCCGTGACCCTGTGTTCGGATTCAGCGGGTTGGAAGATAGATGGATGGACAAGTCCACATTACAAAAGGTGTTGAAAATGTCCTCCCCCAACGTCCGCGCACAAGGAAACGCGACGCTCCATATTTGAGAATGTCCTCTGCAACATGTCACTGTCGGTGGAAACAATTTCACGCTCGATGTTTGCTTTCAGTTGTTCGATGGTCCTGGGTTTGCTTGCATAAACTTTCCCCTTTAAATATCCCCATAGAAAAAAAATCTGGGCGATGGAGGTGGCCACAAACCTTTCGAGATCACCCTGTCTCCAAAAAACGATCGGATCTCTTCCATACTGGCATGAGAGGTATAGATAGATAGATAGATAGATAGATAGATAGATAGATAGATAGATAGATAGATAGATAGATAGATAGATAGATAGATACTTTATTAATCCCAGGGGGAAATTAACAAATTCACAGGTATGGCACGTTGCCCGCTATAGTGCCCGCCTCTTTATGACACAGAATCAATTCTTCATTAAATAAGGAATATTTTGAACCTTGTTGCATGATGATACATGCACGCGTTGCAGAGTAATTCGCATTTTTAAAGTTGTACTCCCGAGTGGGACACCCTATATTTGCCTACATTTAATATTTCGTTAATTTTTATGTTTGGGATTTAAAATTCCGCCATTACAATATTTTTTTCGCGAACCCCTTTAATAAAGCATGCGAGCCACCGATTGGGAATCACTGGTCTAACACTACTGTTTAATTCAGTTGTATTTATTGTTTATAGCGCTCTTCATTGAGTTTAGTCTTGGACTGCTTGATTTTTGCAGCCATAACAGAGATAATAATTACATACATGAACACACACATTAGAGCAAATAGACAGGAAAACCTGGCAAATTTTAGTTTACTTAACATAAATAAGTTCAGACAGTAGATACCCGTAAACATTATAATGGTGAGTATAAATGTCACCAGTGTGTCACAAAGCTTACCAGTCCTGGTGTCACCTGCCACTCCCTTATAGAGCTGAAACACCAACAGCTGCACTCTTTCTCTGTTTTCTAATACTCTCATTTTTCTCCGAGGTCACAGCAGCTTCTGTAGGCCTGGGCACTGAGGCGTCACTCATCCATTGCTCTCTTTTCATTGGTGATTTAATTAAGCCAGTTTGATGTTTGTTTTGTGTAAAATGGTTTTAGTTTTATTGTGGATAAATGTCAGGATACATTCTGATTATTGAAAGTGCCTTTATCATGCTTGGCAGGGCATTCTGTTTTATACAGAAGTCTCTGTAATGGCTGAAACAAAGAAACATTTTTCTTTCATTTACCCGTTTGCTTAGCAGATTAAAAAATTACAAATTAAATGATTCAGATGAGATTAAAGTCACATTACACATTTTCATTTAAAGTGGATTTGCAGACACTTCTGTCACACCCTGTAGAAATGACAGCACTTTTTCTACATGATCCCCCCCATTTCAGGGCACCGTAATGTTTGGGCCAGTTGATGTCAGAGGAGTTTGTGATTCCTCAGGTGATTTCGTTGCTTTAGTCTTGTAGTCCTAAGACACCTCAGCTTGCTTCTACCCTTTGTAGTGGCCATTGTTCAACATGAGGACAACAGCTTTGCCAATGATAGTCAAAGAAGTCATTATGAGGCTTAAAAACAATAATAAAAACTATTAGAGACATCAGTAAAATGTTAGGATGACCTAAATCAACTGTGTGGAATATCAACAAGAAGAATGCACAGGTGAGCTCAGTAATCACAAAGGGACAGGTAGGCCAAGGAAGACCACCACTGCGGATGACAGAAGATGTTGCTGCAGATTGCATTTTGATTACATCTTCCGCATCCTGATAGTAAGGATATTGCGTGTATCTCTGTAACTTCTTAAATGTACCACCCCATACAGACGACATGACGTGGCTCAGGGTGACTGAGAGGTTCCTCACCGGTCAGGCAGTTCAAACTGAAAAGCCGCCATCGCCAAATAACCCACAGCTGTTAAAACCTGTAAGAGAACTGAGATTGTGTGATTTCTGTGTGAAGGTCTCTGTAATGAAGGCACATGTTCAGCACACACTTCAAAGAGGATGACAATAGGGAGTCAAAATCAGCTTAGAATTCAGTCCTCATCATGAGCCAAAATGTCATTGTGATGTATCAAAACTCACTTCTTGTGTAGCCTGTCAAGCATCAGAAAGTGAAATGTGCAATGAAATGTCGTTTTCTGTTCAGTTCATTTGCTAAAATGCCAACAAAAATCAAGTCTGCATGGGACTTACAAATGCTCAAAACTTGCCATAACTTTAAGCCAATTTAAACACCAAGTTCTAGTTTTAAAAATCCAAACTTTTGTGTGAGAATTGGCTTAAACATGTTGCCGAGCATAAGGAAGTTTTATACATGTCACTATGAGGGTTAAATGAAGGGAGCAAACTACACAGGAAAAGAAGGAAATAACAGAAAAACAACAAGAGAGAGTTAGGCATTTATAGCTTCAGAAAAAATAGACACATTTGTAAATGTATTATAATAAATGTAAAAACAATACTGTTGTATTTTGAATGCAGAATAAGAGAAGAGTGAAAAAGATGAACTAATGAGATCAATTGTTATCGATTATTATCACAGATTGTGAATCTGGTTGGAACAAAAACCTGCAGCCACAGTGGGAACCCAGGATTGAGTTTGGGAACCACTGAAATAGATCATAAATTGATATCATAATTATTTACATTTTTATCTACTAATTTCTAGCTTCTCTACCATCATCTTCAACTTCTTTGTCTGTTTATAAAGTGTCTACATTCAGTATTCACCTTCTGCTTTGGTCTTCTAGGCCTGTGATTCTAGCATATTAACATTTTCCTCTTAAAATGCAGAGAATTTATTGAAAATCTTGTCACGAGTTTGAATACATTTATTGAGATGAATGTAAATTAGGTTCTAGACCATGCTTTTGTTTGGATAAAAATATTTTTAGATTTATATAGTGCTATTCTAGCTGCTCAAAGTGCTTTACATTTCAAAGTGCTTTCTTAGCATCTTTAACTCTGCTACCTCCAGCTCTGTCTCCTGCTTTCTGGTCAGTGCCACCGTCTCCAGCTCATATAACATAGCTGGTCTCACTACTGTCCTGTAGACGTTCCCTTTCACTCTTGCTGATACCCGTCTGTCACAAATCACTCCTGACACTCTTCTCCACCCGGCCTGCACTCTCTTTTTCACTTCTCTTCCACCATCCCTGTTACTCTGTATTGCTGATCCCAAGTATTTAAACTCATTTGCCTTCTCCAATTATACTCCATGCATCGTCACCATTCTTCTGACCTCCTTCTCATTTACACACACGTATTCTGTCTTTGTGGTCCTACTGACCTTCATTCCTCTCCTCTATAGAGCATATCTCCACCTCCCCAGGGTCTGCTCAACCTGCTTCCTAACAATACATGCAGACAGTAAGAATAATACAAGATGAAAATATAGTTAGGAAAAACAAACATTAAATGACAAACATATAATACTACAGATTTTTCATGATAAAACTGTTGGTTGTTTTTACGGAGCACACCAGAAACGTTCAGAGCTTCAACTGGTTGTAACATACATACAAGAATGCACAATTGTTACAGTCTGTTTTATATATAAGATTATAGCACTAGATAGGTCTTACATAAACAAGATGAGGTTTGAGAGAGACAGATAGATAGAACTGAAATGTTAAATAACAGCTAAACTAACAAGTCTGTGATGCCGACAAAACAAACTATTAAGAAATTTACTACTGAAAGGCTTTTCAACCATAATAGGTTTAAGCATAATCTAAAAAATATTAGCATCCCGTGCTTTTTTTCTTACTTTGTATATAAATAGATCAGATGATCAATGTTTAAGTTATATATTTTTGATTTAGCGAAGCATTTAATAAAAAAGTAAACTTAAAAAGCATCTTACTACACGCCATGGCTTGCACACATATCCATCTTGCTTAAATAGAAGAATCAAAACATACATCTCGTAAGTCAACGGAAAATCAAATGTACACCTTAAATCGAGGAGAAAATGTGTTTCTCCGAGGATCGGCTTTGTTTTTATTCAACGGATTTAAACATACTAGCTGCACTTTGACTAAGGTGTCTGTTACTGTAGCCGCGCTGCTTTTCTTTTAAATAAACAAATAAACAAACGCGACGCCTTCTCGATCTCAAAGTATTCCCCAGGGGAAATGAAGAAACAGACGGCACAGAATGAATAGAAATCGGTGGCGGTGTTCGTGTGAGCTCTACACAGAAACGAGAATCGAGAAAGTAAAGTGCAGTGAGCCACAGAAATGAGAAACAGAAATTCAGTGAAGCAGAATGAAAAATCCCACATTCTTTAAAGTAAAGGACCCGACCTCGGATCGCTTAGTCTTCTTTCCAAATATTGTGACAAAGCCGAGTCACTCAACCACTGGAGCACAGCGTCTTCTTATGTGCCGCCAGCAGCAGACCTGAGACATTATGGGCGGATCTGAAGGCGGGGTAACTGTGAATCATATTCGACTTCAGCAAATCATATTGTGCTAATTCAGAACTTTGACGAATAAGATTGTTACTCTATGACAAACAAAAACTCACCTGTCCAATTATGAACGTTTGAAGTTGTCTATCAAGTGTAACTTTAACCAAATGTTTCACAGTTTGTGATCCCTACCTCTTTGAGGTTCTGCCTTATAGAGTTTCCTCTTAAATAACCTGCCGATGAAAATCCATTAAATGAAAGGAGACAAAAAAAGAAGCTGCGGTGATGAAACTCCATTAGACAAAAAAAGAAGAAGCGACGAAACTAATTGCTCGTATTTTTCACAATGGAAGTAAGTGTGCTTCGAAATGAAAACGTTTGAAAGTTGCAGTTTTTTCGTATTTTTAATAACTTTGTTTTGCATGGTTATGTTTGTACCGTGAATCTTTACATTTGTATTAATAGTCATTTTCGCTGTAATTGATTTATATTCAGTGCTTGAAGTGGACCGGCACTCAGCGGTACCGGCAACTCTTCAAATTCCACAAGGCAAGTTTCACGAGAACTCCTCGACTGTGGAAGACAAAAAAAACTTTTACAAGCATCTAGGAAACGCTGGATCAGTTATTCTGTCGTGAAGTAGGCTGTTGATAAAGTTCAGATTGACTGCAGTGGTGCACGATGTTACCTTTTTTTCTTTTCAGTTTATTTCCTTATTATTGGAGTAATGTGTCTAAATTGTAATACCAAATAATCTGCGATGTTTTTGTACCGTCAATTTTAATAGAATTTCATGGTAGTTTTGTGCAGATGATGCCTGCTATTTCTAAACTGTTAAAGGGCAGTGCGCCACTAAGTTGTATGTGACTCAGACTGACAGTCGCGAGGTGCACAGAGCCTTTCAATTTAATTACAAGTGACATTTAGATGTTTTTTTTTTTTCAGCCAGCTTGCTACAAGAATCTCTTTTGGAAACTGAATGTTGATTAAAAATCAGGTAAATTGCAAACACCCATTTCTTAAACTTGTAATTCACTTGTAGTGTTTGACTTTCACGTGTGTCTTTTTTTCTTTCCTTCTTTTACAAGGACGCCTCACGCCTGGACAGACTGATGAGGAAGGCAGGCTGTATTGTTGGCACAGAGCTGGACAGTCTGATATCTGTGGCGGAGCGACGGGCGCTGAGCAGGCTCCTGTCAATTATGGAGAATCCACTAAATAGTATCATCTCCAGACAGAGGAGAGCTTCAGCGATAGACTGAGGACATCGTTCCTCCGCCACACTATGGGGGTAAACAGTAACATTATACAAAATTATTGTCTGTTTTTACCTGCATTGTTATCAATCTTTAATTGAATATTGTTTTTTGTATCAGTATGCTGCTGCTGGAGTATTGTGAATTTCCCCTTGGGATTAATAAAGTATCTATCTATCTGTCTATCTACTGTGTTAAATATGAAATTGCTTCTTAATTTGTGTGAAGCATTTGCTTCCACAAGATGAAATTAGCGGACATGAAGCCGAGTGTTTTGAACATGAATCTGAAGTTGTGGTTTAAACATTTTTTTAAAGTAAATTGTTCCGACGTTCATTGAGATCCACATCATGTAACTGCTGACCTCCATCACTAAGCACCCCCCTTTTTCTAGACAGTTTTATTTATAAGCGCTCTGCTTGTATCCTAATGCCTCCGTTATACAGGACTATCTATTACTCTTTAAACTGTGAGACTAAACTGCTGTTATGACTGTGGATACAAACAGGGGCTGCACAATATTATGCTAATTAATTAAAAGTACAACATGGTGCTAGCTAACTTTTTTAGTTCTTGATTTAGAGGTTGAAATATTAATAAATGGTTGGTTTTATTATAAAAGCCTGTATACACAGCAAGTAAAATAATAAAAAAAAAATAAAATAAAAACTTCTTTCAGCTATCAGACCATGAATAGACATTTCTTTTATACAAAATTCTTATATTTCATTGCCCTCTGCCTATTCTTTCATTTATAACTTTTATTTCCATAGCATGCATAGCCAGCCTCACTTAGTTTACTCGAGCAGGCAGCATTTATTCCTTTAACTGCTACTTTACTTCTAAGTGCTCAACTATCTTATTTATTTTATAAATCGCGTCACCCTTAGCAGACGTCAGATTCTGTCCCCTGTTTTTCTCAGTTTCTTTTAAGGTACCCTTACTGTGATTCTGGTCTGTTCAAATCCTACTCATCTGATGCACCAGCGTTAAACGGGACTACTAAGGAGGTACTGACTGATTTAAAAATTACACAGAAAGAAGAGCTGCTAAGATTAAATAGGCTGAAATCAAACACATTTCCAGAACCAGAAAATACATACCTCAAGTTCTTAAGTACAGATATAAACCCTTAACACATTTTAGGAAGTCACTGCACACTGTGGAAATTCTGTAGGACTAGAAAATGGCAAATATTATCTTGTTATATAAAAAGGGCGACTGAGCAGATCCAAGCAACTATAGGCCATTAAGCTTAACATGAATCACAGAAAAATTATTGTAAGGAATCAAGGATAAAATTGAGCAGCACATGGCAAGAACAGGAGTTTAACTGAAAAGTCAGCATGGGTTCATAAGAGGGCGGTTGAGTTTACTAACATGCTGGAATTCTGTGAGGAAGCAACAAAATGAAATGGCAAAAGTGCAGCATATAATTATGTATCTTGACTTTTAGAAAGAAATTAATAACACATGAAAGGCTGGGCATCAAACAAAGAATAGGGAGTGGTGTATAGATGGGTACAATACTGGCTCAGACACAGGGAGCAGAGGGTGATGGTGAGAGGAATCGTATCAGAACTGGCTGATGTTAAGAGATGTGTCCAGCAGTGGGCAGTGCTAGGGCTGCTGCGATTTAAAAATCAAAAAAATAAATTGATTTTTTTATCTATATCTATAGATATAGACATATATATAGATATAGATATAAACAATTGCAATAGGAATATGAATAAGTGGTTTGAGTTTACAGAAGATACCAAAATAGGTTTATTAGGAGATATTTTGGAATCTGTTAAATCATCACAGCAGGACTTGGGCAGATGAAGTTTAATGTCAGTGAAAGTAAAGTAAAACTCATGGGAAGTAAAAATGTTAGGTTTGAATACACAATGGGAGGTCCATAGTCCGGTAGATCGAGACTGTTATTTTAAAATGAGTTCACCAAGAACATGGGGACACAGTTGGAAACTTGTTAAGGGGAAATTTCACACAAACATCAGGAAGTTTTTCTTTACACAGAAACCTGGAATAAGCGACCAAGTAGTGTGGTAGATAGAAAGACTTTAGGGACTTTCTAAACCTGAGTTGATTTTTTTTTTTAAAGAATTACTATTTATTTTTGTATAGCCCAAAATCACACAAGAAGTGCCACAATGGGCTTTAACAGGCCCTGCCTCTTGACAGCCCCCCAGCCTTGATTCTCTAAGAAGACAAGGAAAAAAACTTCCAAAAAAACCCTTGTAGGGGAAAAATGGAAGAAACCTCAGGAAAGGCAGTTCAAAGAGAGAGACGCCTTTCCAGGTAGGTTGGGTGTGCAGTGGGTGTCAAAACAATACAATACACAGAACAGAACAAATCCTCAATACAGTATAAAAATAAAAATTTTAGAAGTACAGAGCAGAATTTAACAGTAGATGATATCACATAATATGATTTGGATTTCTTTAGAGTCCTGGAGACCTCAGCCATCAAGCTGCCTCCCCCATTTGGCCATTCCATGGCTGAAACAGGACCCCTCCTTCCCACGATTCCTGCGATCCTCCATCAGGGATGACTTTACCTTAGGCAGGTAAAACAACTTGGCAGGTGGGCTGTGGCACCAAGTACCACATTTGAGTACCGAGAAGAAAAACAGAATAAGTGAGGGTTAGTATCCAATTCTAACTGTCATGTTACTTATGTTTTAGTGCTAATGACTAACAACAGTCCAAAGACATGCAGGTTAGGTGGATTGGCGATTCTAAATTGGCCCTAGTGTGTGCTTGGAGTGTGGGTGTGTTTGTGTGTGTCCTGCGGTGGGTTGGCACCCTGCCCGGGATTGGTTCCTGCCTTGTGCCCTGTGTTGGCTGGGATTGGCTCCAGCAGACCCCTGTAACCCTGTGTTCGGATTCAGCGGGTTGGAAAATGGATGGATGGACTAACAACAGAGATGCAGTCTTTACAGTTAATCAGCAGCTCTAGTCAGGGTGTGCTAAACTGAAGTAGTGAGTCTTCAGCCGGGATTTAAAAGCTGAGACCGAGGGGGCATCTCTTATAGTAGCAGGCAGACCATTCCACAGTTTAGGGGCCCTGTAACTAAAGGCTCGACCTCCCATTGTTATTTTATTGATCCTTGGAACCACAAGCAGACCGTCATCTTGAGATCTTAAAGTGCGCTCAGGTTTGTAAGTCATGATAAGTTCAGACAAGTAAGCCAGACCTCAGCCATTTAATGCTTTATATGTTAAAAGAAGGATTTTGAAATCTGCCCTAAACTTAACCGGGAGCCAATGTAAGGATTAAAGAACTGGAGTTATGTGTTCGTATTTTCTTGTTGTTGTAATAATTCTTGCAGCCGCATTTTGGAGTCCCTGGAGGGGGTGCTAGAGGGCATACCTTCTGGGGACTCCCTCGTACTGCTGGGAGACTTCAATGTTCACGTGGGCAATGACAGTGAGACCTGGAAGGGCGTGATTGGGAGGAATGGCCCCCCTGATCTGAACCCGAGCAGTGTTTTGTTATTGGACTTCTGTGCTCGTCACGGATTGTCCATAACGAACACCATGTTCAAGCATAGGGGTGTTCATATGTGCACTTGGCACCAGGACACCCTAGGCCTCAGTTCGATGATCGACTTTGTGGTCGTGTCGTCGGACTTGCGGCCACATGTCTTGGACACTCGGGTGAAGAGAGGGGCGGAGCTGTCAACTGATCACCACCTGGTGGTGAGTTGGCTTCGATGGTGGGGGAGGATGCCGGTCAGGCGTGGTAGGCCCAAACGTGTTGTGAGGGTCTGCTGGGAACGTCTGGCAGAGCCCCCTGTCAGAAGTAGCTTCAACTCCCACCTCCGGCAGAACTTCGACCACATCCCGAGGGAGGTGGGGGACATTGAGTCCGAATGGGCCATGTTCCGTGCCTCTATTGTTGAGGCAGCTGACCGGAGCTGTGGCCGTAAGGTGGTCGGTGCCTGTCGTGGCGGCAATCCCCGAACCCGCTGGTGGACACCGGCGGTGAAGGATGCCGTCAAGCTGAAGAAGGAGTCCTACAGGACCCTTTTGTCCTGTGGGACCCCGGAGGCAGCTGATAGGTACCGGCAGGCCAAGCGGAATGCGGCTTTGGTGGTTGCTGAGGCAAAAACTCGGGCGTGGGAGGAGTTTGGGGAGGCCATGGAGAATGACTTTCGGACGGCTTCGAGGAGATTCTGGTCCACCATCCGGCGTCTCAGGAAGGGGAAGCAGTGCAGTGTCAACACTGTATATGGTGGGGATGGTGCGCTGCTGACCTCGACTCGGGACGTTGTGGGGAATACTTCGAAGACCTCCTCAATCCCATTAACATGCCTTCCAATGAGGAAACAGAGCCTGGGGACTCAGAGGTGGGCTCCCCCATCTCTGGGACTGAGGTCACCGAGGTGGTCAAAAAACTCCTTGGTGGCAGGGCCCTGGGGGTGGATGAGATACGCCCGGAGTTCCTCAAGGCTCTGGATGTTGTAGGACTGTCTTGGCTGACACGCCTCTGCAACATCGCATGGACATCAGGGACAGTGCCTCTGGATTGGCAGACCGGGGTGGTGGTCCCCCTCTTTAAGAAGGGGGATCGGAGGGTGTGTTCCAACTACAGAGGGATCACACTCCTCAGCCTCCCTGGAAAAGTCTATTCAGGGGTCCTGGAGAGGAGGGTTCGTCAGATAGTCGAGCCTCGGATTCAGGAGGAACAGTGTGGTTTTCGTCCTGGTCGCAGAACAGTGGACCAGCTCTATACCCTTAGCAGGGTCCTGGAGGGTGCATGGGAGTTTGCCCAACCAGTCTACATGTGTTTTGTGGACTTAGAAAAGGCATTCGACCGTGTCCCTCGGGGAATCCTGTGGGGGGTACTCCGAGAGTATGGGGTACCGGCCCCCCTGATAAGGGCTGTTCAGTCCCTGTACGATCGGTGCCAGAGCTTGGTCCGCATTGCCGGCAGTAAGTCGAACCCGTTTCCAGTGAGAGTTGGACTCCGCCAGGGCTGCCCTTTGTCACCGATTCTGTTCATAACTTTTATGGACAGAATTTCTAGGCGCAGCCAGGGTGTTGAGGGGGTCCGGTTTGGTGGGCTCAGGATTGGGTCACTGCTTTTTGCAGATGATGTTGTCCTGTTTGCTTCATCAGGCCGTGATCTTCAGCTCTCTCTGGATCGGTTCGCAGCCGAGTGTGAAGCGGCTGGGATGAGAATCAGCACCTCCAAATCCGAGACCATGGTCCTCAGCCGGAAAAGGGTGGAGTGCCCTCTCAGGGTTGGTAGCGAGATCCTGCCCCAAGTGGAGGAGTTCAAGTATCTCGGGGTCTTGTTCACGAGTGAGGGAAGAATGGAGCGTGAGATCGACAGGCGGATCGGTGCGGCATCCGCAGTAATGCGGGCATTGCATCGGTCTGTCGTGGTGAAAAAGGAGCTGAGCCACAAGGCGAAGCTCTCAATTTACCAGTTGATCTATGTTCCTACCCTCACCTATGGTCATGAGCTATGGGTAGTGACCGAAAGAACGAGATCGCGAATACAAGCGGCTGAAATGAGTTTCCTCCGCAGGGTGTCTGGGCTTTCCCTTAAAGATAGGGTGAGAAGCTCAGTCATCCGGGAGGGGCTCAGAGTAGAGCCGCTGCTCCTCCGCATCGAGAGGAGTCAGATGAGGTGGCTCGGGCATCTGATCAGGATGCCTCCTGGACGCCTCCCTGGTGAGGTGTTCCGGGCACGTCCAACCGGGAGGAGGCCCCGGGGAAGACCCAGGACACGCTGGAGGGACTATGTCTCTCGACTGGCCTGGGAACGCCTTGGGATTCTCCCAGAAGAGCTAGAAGAAGTGGCCGGGGAGAGGGAAGTCTGGGCATCTCTGCTCAAGCTGCTGCCCCCGCGACCCGACCTCGGATAAGCGGGAGACAATGGATGGATGGATGGATGTATAGAGAACAGTTTGAACACCGCATTGCAGTAGTCCAATCCCACTAGAGATAAATGCATGAATTAATTTCTCAGAATCCTGTTTATTTAGAAAGTGCCTTAATTTCCTAACATTTTTAAGATGGAAGAAACATGATTTGGACAACTTTGTAATATGCGCTTTAAATGACATGCTAGAGTCAAAGATAACTCCTAGATTGCGGGCTGATTCAGTAAAATTAATTGAGATTCCAACTGAGTTAAATGATGACAAAATATTGTTATGATCAGCGTCATTCCCTCCAACAATTAACATCTGTTTTATCTGTATTTAAAGACAAGTAGTTCTCATCCATCCACTCCTTTAATTCACTAACACAACTAATTAAAGACAACATTGGAGAAACTTCATCTGATTTAAATTAAAGGTATAACTGGGTGTCATTTGCATACGAGTGAAAATTAACATTATGTTTCCTAATGAGAGATCCCAGTGGAAGCATGTAAAGTGAAAACAGTAAAGGTCCCAGTACTGAGCCCTGCGGGACACCATATTGAACTTCTGTGCATAATGATGGAGTCCTGTCAGCACATTTCTGTACATACAGTAATCCCTCCTCCATCGCGGGGGTTGTGTTCCAGAGCCACCCGCGAAATAAGAAAATCCGTGAAGTAGAAACCATATGTTTATATGGTTATTTTTATATTGTCATGCTTGGGTCACAGATTTGCGCAGAAACACAGGAGGTTGTAGAGAGACAGGAACGTTATTCAAACACTGCAAACAAACATTTGCCTCTTTTTCAAAAGTTTAAACTGTGCTCCATGACAAGACAGAGATGACAGTTCAGTCTCACAATTAAAAGAATGCAAACATATCTTCCTCTTCAAAGGAGTCAGGAGCAGAGAATGTCAGAGAGAGAGAGAAAAGCAAACAAATCAATAGGGCTGTTTGACTTTTAAGTATGCGAAGCACCGCGGCACAAAGCTGTTGAAGGTGGCAGCTCACACCCCCTCCGTCAGGAGCAGAGAGAGATAGAGAGAGACAGATAAAAAAATCAATACGTGCCCTTCGTGCTTTTAAGTATGCAAAGCACTGTGCAGCATGTTCTTTCAGAAAGCAGCTGCACAGAAGGTAGCCAACGTGAAGATAATCTTTCAGCATTTTTAGACGAGCGTCCATATCGTCTAGGTGTGCGAACAGCCCCCCTGCTCAATCCCCCTACATCAGCGCAAGAGAGAGAGAGAGAGAGAGAGAGAGAGAGAGAGAAAAGTAAGCTGGGTAGCTTCTCAGCCATCTGCCAATAGCGTACCTTGTATGAAATCAACTGGGCAAACCAACTGAGGAAGCATGTACCAGAAATTAAAAGACCCATTGTCCTCAGAAATCCGCGAAGCAGCGAAAAATCCGCGATATATATTTAAATATGCTTACATATAAAATCCACGATAGAGTGAAGCCACGAAAGGCGAAGCGCGATATAGCGAGGGATCGCTGTATTGGAATTGATTTGATAAGTAAGAACTAAACCAAGTGAGCACGGTGCCTGTAAGCCCAACATCATTTTCTAGCCTGTGTAGTAAAATAGAATGGTCGATGGTGTCAAATGCTGCACTTAAGTCTAACAACATAATTACAGTGGAGTTTCCTTCATCAGAATGTCATTTACAACCCGTGTTAGTGCCGTTTCTGTACTATGACCAGTGCGAAAACCAGACTGGAATTTCTCAAATAAATTGTAATGCGTAAGGTGTGTCTGAAGCTGACTGGCGACTACTTTTTCTAGTATTTTAGAGAGAAATGGTAAATTTGAAATAGGCCTATAATTATTTAGTATGTGTGAGTCTAGGTCTGACATTTTAAGTAATGGTTTAATGACTGACACTTTTAGTGCATCAGGTACTGTGCCATGCAGTAATGAACTATTGATAATGTTTAGGATAGGCGCTGCAAAAACATCCATTGCACTTTTTACTAGTTTTGTTGGCATGAGGATTGGATTGGTAAGCAGTTATGATGAATGGCCTGTTCTCTTCTAGACTGTTCTAGTGGTCTAAGTCAGCGTTGTTGTGAGTCTTTTCTCTCGCTTTGTGTGTGTATTCACGTCTGCACACAGGTCCTCACTCTTGAAACTTCCCTGAAGAACATTCTCCCTTAATGAAAGGAACTCTGGTTTCCCAGATTCACGTATTTATTTTAGTCGAGTTCCTGCTGGTTACATGTACTTGTATTTATACTTCTGTCTGTCCCTTCATGTACATTTCTAATCCTGGCTGGGGGGCAAATCCTCGACTAACCTAACCCTATACATCCCCAATACATTAGAGCCCCTCCTGTTCAAATGTAACTGTCATGGCAGAAGTAGTCATATCTGTCCAAGAAGGAGCCCAAATAGCCCATAATTCCATGCCCATCTTTCCTAAACCAAAAATCAGTACTGAGCCTTCTAAATCTCCTCCATTTTCACCTGTTACTGGTATGTGGCAGAAGAGCACCTTGCCAGTTCTGTTCCTGAACTTGACCACTACCTCTTTAAATTTGGATTGAAGAAGTAACAGTCTGCCCCTACATATTTCATTTGATCCCACATGTAAAAGGGCAACCGGATTGAGAGCCCTTCCCCTGCCCACCTCCCCACCCTGCTGCAGCCAGAAGCCTTTCCACCCTTTCAGGGTGTTCTCCCCACATGTGCACCCAGAAGACAACACACTGTCAGAGGCTCTCTGTCACTGGAGGAAACCTGCACCTCAATCACCTGGGGCCTCATGTATAAACGGTGCGTACGCACAGAAATGTTGCGTACGAACGTTTCCACGCTCAAATTGCGATGTATAAAACCTAAATTTGGTGTAAAGCCACGCACATTTCCACGGTAGTTCATACCCTGGCGTACGCAATTTCTCCGCTCGGTGTTGCAGACTGGCGGCACCCAGCGTCAAAGCAGTGCTACTGTTCCTGTGTGGTCTTTTTTAGATCCACATTCCTGACGCGGCTTTATAAATACACTGAAACTAACTGCATATTGTTTATTAGTGTAATGCATCTGATTGTAATTAACCTGCAGCAATATAATGGTCCAGGGAATAGCCATAGTATTCCAAATACCATAACTGCTTTAGCGTTGTTACGCTCACTGCATCTTCTTCTTCTTTCAGCTGCTCCCGTTAAGGGTTGCCACAGCAGATCATCTTTTTCCATATTACTCTCACTGCACCACTCGGAGTATTTATATCACTGTATCTGAGTGGGGAATCACAGCAGCAGCTGATTGGAAAGAGAATTATCGGTACACAGCATGAAGCAGACGCTGCCTGAGCCACGGCAAAAACGCTTTAGAGACTTCCCAGTTTAGAAAAAGTTTCATCCCAAGAACTATAAACGCACTCAATCAGTCCATCAAGTGCTCCTTGTAGAACTGTTTGTACTTATAAGTACAATTACCTCACTGTAAACTTACACTACAGTTATAATATTGCACAACCTGCACCACTTTATAAAGCGCGTATTTACATATGATGACGATATCATTTTTAAGATGAAATGCAGCAAAATATGTTGATTATATTATACAGATAAAACTAACTTCATTTAAATAATCTGTATTGTTAATAATTAAACATGTGAGGACACTGTGCCGCAGCGCTAGCTAGTTCAGGGATTGTTTCTGCATTGCGTTGTATTCTTGCGCTGACGCGACACTGTAAAGATAGACGGATATAATACTTAAACATGTACTACGAAGATATTTCAATGTTCCTTAAAAGTTTTGAAGAATCGGCGTTCTAAGCTTACAAATGGCTTCACGTCTATTACAGAGCCGATTATGTGGCGATTGGGTATTTGGAGAAAGAAAAGTAAGGATAGGAATTGGAGGTTAGTACGTTTGAAAGAGACAGTACTTCTGTAATAAATTATTACATCGAAGGTCGCACATGGTGCAGCAAGCCTCTTGCGTGAGATATGAACAAGCACTGCGCTACCGTGTTCCCATGTTTAATAACATGCTTTCATTCCTATCATCATGAAAAAGATATCATGTATACATCTCAGTATTTTAATTATTCAGAGAGCTGTAATATCACAAATGTAATGGATTCTGTGTCCTGTCGAAGAAAGAGAAAGCCCGTTTAAGAAGCAGGTAGTGATTCACACACAGAGCACATAGAAGATCAAATACAGAACAAAGCATTTAACGTACTACTTTAGTTACGATGGGATTTAAGAAACTAGTAAATTAAACGATTTTAAGATGAAGTTTATGATGTTCTACTTTAATGGCAAAATAAACTACGTGATTAAAGTGGAAATTTCGAGATTAAAGTTGACATTTCATGCTTTTTCCCCAC
Organism: Erpetoichthys calabaricus; assembly: GCF_900747795.2. Classification (NCBI taxonomy): domain Eukaryota; kingdom Metazoa; phylum Chordata; class Cladistia; order Polypteriformes; family Polypteridae; genus Erpetoichthys; species Erpetoichthys calabaricus. Next base: position 349,623,371 of record NC_041394.2, on the reverse strand, counting down.
TGTGTGCCTATTTATTTTTTTGTCTGTACCCTAATAAGCTTTCATATGACACTCAGACGGTGGGCTACGACTCGCCTTTTCAAAGCGACTTTGATATGTGATTTCTTTTTTATTTCTGGCACTGTGCGACTTTGTGAACTTGAGCTTTCAAGTTTCTCCGACATTCTGTCACTCGATCAGCTTCCTTTTGTTGATTATACCACTGTTTAAACTAACAAATAGTACGTTTTTCCTTTGTCTCCACTTGGTATTCGCTGAAATTCTTATATTTTCCCCCGTGCTTTTCCCATTGTCTTTTCTCAGAAGGCTATTTATATTGATTTGCATATTCAAAGAGGCGTAATTCTGGGAGGATTTGGGGCGGGACAGAAGGCGCGTGCACGTGTGTTACTTTTCACGCTGATCGGGATTTATGTAGCGGAAGAATGCTGAAGTATGCGTGCGTACAGATTCCTGCATCTGGATTTTTGTGCGTACGCACATTCACGCTTTTGTGCTTACGCCATGTTATAGTGTGAGTTCTACGCACGGCGTTATACATGAGGCCCCTGATGACTGAGTCCCCCTCAACTATGAATACCTCCATCTCTTGTGGGGATTGGCTTTGACCCACTGGTGCTCCCCATACCCGTTTACCACCTCAGAGTTTTCAGAGTGAACATGCCGCTCCTTCATTAATCCCAGAGTATGTTTGCTGTGTTACTCCATCACAGCACTTTTTCTCAGATATAGCAGTTCCTGGAAAAAAACAACAAGGCTAAACAGGAATTAAAGTAGTTACCCTGGAAAGCAGAAAGAGTTGCACTGACATGTGAATCATGAACCTCAAGAGCCACAGCAGGCTTTGTTACAATAACATCACATCATAAAATTAAAATATGGTGCTTATCCTCTTATGTCCTACAAACAGTCATACATGACAGTCACACCAGGGCTAACATGGCTGAGCTACTTTGCAATGTCACTGAGGAATGGGGAACTGAAAAAGAGCTGGCGTTAGTTGTGTGGAATAAACTTGCTATACAGCTCAGGGTGGTGGGCTTTCCTCAAATTTAAATGATATGCAGAGACAACAAACTTGGCAGCTCAGCACACACTCAAACTGCTGGCTGTCGTGTGGCTGCTAAGAAGAATAAGATGTGCCACTGGGATTTTCCATAGAGGCACGCAAGGCCTTCAGGCTTTGCAGCAAAAGCAGAACTGGTCAGATGTTCCACAGCAGAGGCTGATTACTGATGTGCCAACCTGACAGAGCAGTGCACATGAGATGTGTGAGAAAATTTCTTGATTCCATAACTTTCTACTGATAGGGAAACAGTTATGAAGTTTACTTGTTCATTCAATAAAAATACTTTAATTTATACTATAACAATTAATTGCATTACTCATCAAGACTTCAAAATGTCAAGTTGGAGACAAGTTCTAATTTCAATTAAAAAAGAATCAGTAATAAATTGCAATATTGAATAACACTACAAAGACCATTACAATACTTTAAAAATCACAATACATGTTGACTTGGCAGGCAAAAATCCTTGAAATATTAAATCAAGAGGCCTCTGCTGATTTCCACCAATATCCAGTAAGATGATACGTTATTCACTTGTCTCACCTTATTGATTTCCCTACACCTCTCTGTTAAGTCCATAAGTAGTTCTTTAAGTTCCTGAATGACTTTGTCCTGTCATGATCGCGTCATTTCTTCTGGTGCAGTGTTCTCTTATGCTGCTGTACTTTTCTCCTGTTTGTGTAACTGTATGCTGTTTTTCCTGTTGATTTTTCTAATTCTCACTGCCACTCTTCTTTATCCACTGGAGTGATCTTCTTGTGTGCATTTTATTTATTTATTCAGGCAATTTCTTTTAAGTGTAAAGCTTTGTTGTCACCTTCAATCGGCTGTACCTCCATCCCTTCCTTTATCAACTCCTCCTTCTCGCTTTACTGTTAGTACTGCACTGTTTGAGAATCGCTTACTTCTCTGGACATTCCACTTCTGGCAAATATTTCTCTGGTCATCTCTGTTCACGTGTGGATGTTAATTTCAAATTTTCCGATATGTAAATATCTTTTTATAATGCACTTCTCTGACGATGCTTTCATTTGATATAAATGCTGGCTTCCTTTCCTGAATTATTTATTCTTTTCCTGTTTGGAGGCATTCCAATGTCTCTACACTAATTTGTTTTCTTTTTTTAATTATTCAAGTAGCCTAAATATGCAGGTTATTCAATTTATTACAATTATTAAAATTATATTTCTGCACTGCAGTTTTGCACAAGCTGACCCAGGATTCACTTCAGTTGAGAGATCATGACCAGCAGTATATGCCCTCCTCTTCATTTTCACTTTAACACTGGACTGTGTCAGATTCTCTTATTTTCTTACAAACAGTACACTTGTGTGCACTTCTGTTCCACTGTGGTGAGGTCAGTAAATTTATTTGTGGCTCTGAAGTTTACTCTTTTACAATAAGGACTTGCCACATTCAGAAAGCAATACGGCTTCTCTCAATTATGAATTTTTTGGTGGATCAAAAGATAGCTCTTTTTTAAAAACTGTTTGCCACATTCAGAACAGCAATAAGGCTTTTCTCCCATATGAATTTTTTGGTGGCTTTGAAGATGGCTCGCTTGCAAAAAACTCTTTCCACATTCAGAACAGCAGTAAGGCTTCTTTCCTGTGTGAATTCTTCTGTGTATCTGAAGATATCCTTTGGATGTGAACTGTTTGTCACATTCAGAACAGCAGTAAGGTTTTTCTCCCGTGTGAATTCTTTGGTGGATCTGAATATCCCATTTGTGCAAAAAATGCTTGCCACATTCAGAACAGCAATAAGGTCTCTCTCCTGTGTGAATTTTTTGGTGTCTATGAAGTGAACTCCTGTTTAGAAACCGGTTACCACATTCAGAACAGCAATAAGGTTTCTCTCCTGTGTGAATTTTTTGGTGTCTATGAAGTGAACTCCTGTTTAGATACCGGTTACCACAATCAGAACAGCAATAAGGACTCTCTCCTGTGTGAATTGTTTGGTGTCTCAGAAGGCTGCGCTTTTCTGAAAAGCGAACGTCACATTCAGAACAGCAATAAGGCTTCTCTCCTGTGTGAATTCTTTGGTGGACATGAAGACTGGTCTTTTTTGAATACTGTTTACCACAATCTGAACAGCAATAAGGCTTTTCTCCCGTGTGAATTCTTTGGTGGATCTGAAGATTCCATTTTAGCGAAAAATGCTTGCCACATCGAGAACAGCAATAAGGTTTCTCTCCTGTGTGAATTCTTTGGTGTCTATGAAGTAAAGTTCTGTTTAGAAACCGCTTGCCACATTCAGAACAGCAGTAAGGTTTCTCTCCGGTGTGAATTTTTTGATGTTTATAAAGTAAATTCCTGTTTAGAAACCGCTTACCACATTCAGAACAGCAATAAGGCTTCTCTCCTTTGTGTATTCTTTGGTGGCTTTGAAGATCGTTCTTTTTCCAAAACTTCTCTCCACATTCAGGACAGCAATAAGCATTCCCTCCTGTGTGAATTGTTTGGTGTCTGATAAGACTGTGCTTTTCTGAAAAGCAATTGCCACATTTAGAACAGCAATAAGGCACTTCTCCTGTGTGAATTCTTTGGTGTATCTGAAGATATCTCTCAGACTTGAACTGTCTGCCACATTCAGAACACCACTGATGTTTATCTCCTGTATGAAATTTAAAAGAAAAAAAAAATAAAGCTTCATTCTTTAAGCTGCAGCATTAAAAGTTGGATGAAATTGTGAACAACCTTTCATAACCATAAGCAACTGTAAAACATAGGCTGCAAAAGGAAACCCGTTTAATTTCATATTTTTCATTTGTGTATTACGACGACACAGTACATGAGCACAATCACTTAACAGAAGAAGGTGAAGTAAGTAAACTAAAGAAAACAATTTGTGTGAGAGATCCAATTGACTACTGGTCACATTTATTTAACTAAATTACACAACTGCATCATCATTTTGTCATTATGCTCAGAAAATATTATTTAAAATTATATCTTGTTCTTATTTTATTTGACCAGCAGAGGTGAAAATTGGTACTCTTCAGTTTCTTTATAAAACAGAGCACCATATTAAACCTGTGAAATGCACCTTTAATGATCAGTACCTGATCTGACATTTCCCCACACCAAACCCATTTGACTTCAAAACACATGTCAAATTGACTTATTTTAATCAGCTAAGCAAAACCGAGGAATTAGCAAAGTGTTAATGAGCACCGAGAGAAAAATCTAGAGATGAGAGACATTGGATTAGTGTGGTTATTTGTGTCTGCTCTGGATGGGGAGTAGCAGTGGAAATAAGGCTTGGTTAGCTTTGTGACACACTGGTGACATTCACACTCTCCATTACAAGGTTGATAGGTTTGTATTGCCACAATTTATGCTAATCACATTGATTAGCCACAATACAGGAGAAGCTCATCTGCAGATGAACTCTGACAATTGGGTCATCCACCTGAGTCAGCTCAACACCAAGCTGTAATCACTTGACACCTCAGCTCTTTTTATCCAAATGTACAGAACATCTGACCCCTGAGAAGACAACATTTGGATACAGAATAGACAATGCAACCATAGTCAATCACTGACCTTTGACCCAAGGTATGCTGGTACCAAATATCGTGCTTGTTAAGATAATCCTTAACCAGAGCAGAAGTCAAATAATTCACCACTTCAGTAGAAATCATACAGCTCACTCCTCCTATTCTTACCACATACCTCGATTATTCCCCAGAAGACTGTTGAAGTCTCCCAGTAGGTCTACACAGCAAGAAGGTGGTAACCCTTTTTCAGCACTGAATCCAAAGTCTCTTAAAAATCCATAAACCTTGGTTCATGCACACTCACAGAAACAATGATGTAGGTTCTCCTGCATGGAAGTTGAATTCTCATTAAGATGACTTTCTAATCCTCTGGTAGAAACTCATATTGTAAGGAACTCAGCCGAGGTCTGCTCAGTACCCACACCCCTATTTACAGGTCAGTCCCACTACTTCTTGTCTGGATTTTCAACCTCAACTATAAGCTCTAGTTCATACCCCATATCTATATATATACCGCTATCTTAAAGACAGACCTTAGTATGTGCGTCTTGGGAACTGCACGTCTGACATTGTGGTCAGCAGCACAAGAGCGCCACAGGGGACTGTACTTTCTCCAGTCCTGTTCAGCCTGTATACATCGGACTTCCAATACAACTTGGAATCCTGCCACGTGCAAAAGTTCGCTGATGACACTGCTATCGTGGGCTGCATCAGGAGAGGGCAGGAGGAGGAGTATAGGAGCCTAATCAATGACTTTGCTAAATGGTGCGACTCAAACCACCTACACCTGAACACCAGCAAAACCAAGGAGCTGGTGGTGGATTTTAGGAGGCCCAGACCCCTCATGGACCCCGTGATCATCAGAGGTGACTGTGTGCAGATGGTGCAGACCTATAAATACCTGGGAGTGCAGCTGGATGATAAATTAGACTGGACTGCCAATACTGATGCGCTGTGTAAGAAAGGACAGAGCCGGTTATACTACCTTAGAAGGCTGGCGTCCTTCAGCATCTGCAATAAGATGCTGCAGATGTTCTATCAGATGGTTGTGGCGAGCGCCCTCTTCTACGCGGTGGTGTGCTGGGGAGGCAGCATTAAGAAGAAAGATGCCTCACGCCTGGACAAACTGGTGAGGAAGGCAGGCTCTATTGTTGGCATGGAGCTGGACAGTTTGACATCTGTGGAAGAGCGACGGGTGCTCAGCAGGCTCCTATCAATTATGGAGAATCCACTGCATCCACTAAACAGCGTCATCTCCAGACAGAAGAGCAGCTTCAGCAACAGACTGCTGTCACTGTCCTGCTCCACTGACAGATTGAGGAGATCGTTCCTTCCCCAAACTATGCGACTCTTCAATTCCACCCGGGGGGGTAAACGTTAACATTGAACATTATACAAAGTTATTGTCTGTTTTTTACCTGCATTATTATCAATCTTTAATTTAATATTGTTTATTGTATCAAGTATGCTGCTGCTGGAGAATGTGAATTTCCCATTGGGATTAATAAAGTATCTATCTATCTATATTACAGGAGCAACATTCCATGGGTCAGAGGCCAGTTTTCACCACCAAGGTCTAGTACACATGGATCTATTCCACTCTTGCTCATATTCAACTGTCACTTCACTCAACCTTCATCCTTCCTTGGTGATCTTGCAGAGTGGTTCAATGCATTTGTGTCAGATTAGGCTTGGACAGTCTACGTGATCCACCTGGCCACCATTCACTCGTCAGTGATCACTATGCCCCAACCTGGATCGAGGCATGAGGCACAATATTCCTGTTCTTAGCAAGGGTCTCTGTAATTGAGCTGAAAGGGCCACTCATGGGTTGTTTTATGTCGACATCTCATCTTAGACTAGTTTTCTATGGCAAACCTGTTCAGCACAATAGGGCTGTAGGATTAATCCATTTCTCTATGGCATAACTTGTATTTGTAAATGTCAAGAGCTGTGATTTTAACTACCTATACATTATAAGATATTAAGCACTGCATGCCCATCCGTAAAGCTTTTTTTTTTTTAATTTTAAATGATTATATTTGCATGTTTCCCCCCAATCAATAAATACTTGGTACCCCATATCAATGTGCAAACATTATCAGAAAGGTGTTCAGATTTATCACACAAAACTGAAATCGCTCTTTCCCTCACACAATAGCATTGCCCTTTACCAGCATACTTAATACATGTCTTAATAGTTTTCATAATGTTTGACAAAAAATGGTAAGAGTTTAGTAAGCTGTAGAAGATCACCAGATCACTTACAGAAGTAAAATGTTTTGTTCTATGTTTATATCCCAGGGCTTGAATTTTAGAGAGGAGTTGCGGTTATCCCTTCATCACTTAAAAGTCCTGCATGGTTTAACTTATTAAAGTGGGGACATCCTCCAGCACTTTCATTATTGGCACTTTTGTGTGTTTATAGAATTAGCTAAGTGAATGCAGAGATTATTCACTTTTGCAATACAGCACATACAAAGCCACAATTAACATACAGGAGTTTCTCATTCATCTTCTGTGTGTTATGAATATGGCTGAAGTTGTCTGTCCAACCATCCATTTTCTGAGCAGCAAATCCAGTTCAGGATCGCTGGGAGTTGCTGCCTATCATGGCTGGATCCAACCTTGGATGGGGTGTCAACCTCGCACACATCATCAATACATCATTCCAAAATAAAATGCATTTGGTTAGTGTTTCATAATTTCCACATTGGCTGGACATTCCTTAATATTGTGAAGCATAAGGCAAATCTTTCCAATCAAACATACAATGTAAATGGAAGCAGACAGTCTTAAAGATGTGAAAGTAGCAGGGCTAACTATATGCCATAATTAATCAAAACGAATCAGCCAACACTAAATTTGTACTCTTCCTTGTCTTTTCAAGATAAAATAATGCTGTTTATTTATTATAATTAAACTACTATACATTGTTATGTCTAATAAACATGCATATGATGTTGGAATTGTCATAAAAATTGAAAATATACATTTACAAAACAGCAAAAGCGCTTCAAGTATTGTTTCAATATATGGAGTAGGAAGAACAACAGTGAACGGTATAAAGCGGGACGATGACAAAATTGAAAAACATATCGAAAATTGAAACCACTGTCAGTAATGTTATTCTGTATTAATGTTAACGATCTGCGTTGTAATTTTCTTTTTAAATTCTGTTATGTTTTGTTAATATATTGTGACGTGCAGGCAGCCTGTGATGTGCTGTACAGGAGCAGAAAGGGCGGAATGCTGTGTAAGTGATGGGACTGGCTGAGGGGCTTCTGTTCTATGAGTGTCAGACATGTCTGTTAGGAGAAGTTAGGAGAAAAAGGAATGTGTGGCGGAAGGAAGTTTTGAGTAGGGAGTCAGGAGACAATAACCAGGAGTGTTTGCAGTAAAGAAAAAGACTGAACGTCAGTGGCAGGGGACAAATATCAACCGGGAAAGCTTTCCTTAATTGTTTTGAAGGTGTGATCTGTAACCCAGATAACAGAGTATAAGACAAGGCACTGTGTTATGGAACAAAGACTCCAAGTAAAACATAGAAAACTCCACTACCTCGGAGTTGTATTTGCTTATTATGCTGATCATTATAATATTATATAAATTAATTAATTTTGTTAATACTATATTTTCTAAATATAGTTTTTTTTTGTAAATAAAATGACTATTCGCTAAACTAATCTACGTACCATTTTTAAAGTAGCTGTTTTGTTCTGTTTTTCCTCTTATCTATCACAGCCTCAGTCCCGACCCCTGACAGATAATCAAGGTTTTACTGTATAAATTTTATTGTTTGTCAATTAACTCTTTTAGGGCGGATGTCGACTTCTGTCGACAGGAGGGGTTGAAGGCGAATGTCGACAAAAGTCGACATCCAGGGATTGGGGGCGACAATCAGCTGTTAATGGCGACAAATCTCACTGTCACGTCACTGGCATTCCCTCTGTGCTTGGAGGAATGCTAGACTCGTTGACTCGGCAAATAAACCTTGCGTGTGCGTGAGTTGCGAAATGTAAACAAAGGCAAGATGGCACCGACATGTGAAAAGGCAGCGAAGCAAGTGCAGAAAACACTTGGCAGACGATGTTTTGCGCATTATCGCGGAGTCGGACTCTTGATTTTTCAGAATCGGACTTTATTGGCAGTGATCAGGAGATCGAGCAAGAGAGTGAGAAGCCGGCATCAGCTGATCAGACACCAGCCGATGCCGCGCCAGCGGATCTGCTGCCAGTTGAGTGCCTTCACCTACGGCAAGGTTCGCATGGGATAAATACACAGACATTGATCCGTTGAGAGCCGATCTGGCTACTGGAGTTTACAAGACGGCATGGCTTGCTGTTGGACACGACAGATCACCAGCTGCTGTACTTCAGGCTGCTCTCTCCTGATGCTGCTTTTCAGCTACTGTCAGACGAGACAAACAGGTAGGCAGAGATTTTTTTTGAATCGCGGGCTGCGTTTGCATCGCAGTCTCGTTTTTCAAAGTGGAAACCCACAACGAAAGATGAGATGAAGCGCGCTGTGGCATTACAAATAGAGATGGGACAGAACTGGTGATATAACTTCAGGGAGCATTGGTCCAAACGTGTTTTGTCCCCTGGTGGCTTAGGTACGTGCTGCTGCAAAGTTTTATTCACTTCTGTAATAAACAGAAGCAAATCCCATGGGGTGAGCCAGGCTATAATGCCATACATAAAGTTCATAAAGTTTCAGAAGATGAAAAGAGGTGACAATACGGTTTTCATGCAGGCAGAAAACTTGGTGGCAGTGGCATGGCACGATGGCAAATGGGTGACTTGTCTCTCTACAGTACACACTAACAATATATGTTAGAAAATGCAGCAACAGACAATTGAAAAATAGGCATCAAAACAACACGTATTGTAAGGAGTGCAATGTGGCAATGACTGAAATTGGCTGCTTTGAGCGAGATCAGACTTTGCTGTGTAAAATGTATGTGATATGTATGTGAAATCATAGAGTATGCAGGCTCATACAACATGCAAGACAGTAACATTTGTCAAAAGTAAATATTTTTTTGTTGATTTGATATGTTAAACAATTGCTTTGTGTTCTTTTTTAAAAAATGTTAGTTTTTGGAAAAATATTCAGCCCTGGGAGAAAAGAAACAAAAAAAAAAATTAGCCCTAAGAGTTAATTTGTTTTAGGTTTGTTACTTCTATTTTGCTTTATATTTTATTTTTATCTGTTCCTATTTATATTCTGTTGTTGAATAATCCTTTGTAAGGTAACCTTGAGTGTTTAGAAAGTTGCCCAATAAATAAAACGTATTATTATTATTCAATTGTTATATTGCAACCATTGTAATAATTTTATAATACCAAGTGTTGAAAGTAATACATCTTGGCAACTGCATTATTTCATCTTGTTCTTTTAATGTATGAACAAGTTAAATACAAAACATAAATGAAAGTCATGAGCTGGTATTTTTAAATGAAACTGAATTTTCTGGGCAGCTTACAGTTGTTTTTTTATAAATACATTTTGGCATCAGTTTCACAAAAGTGCATAAAAACAATTTTCTGCCGTTTTGATGATCACTAATAAGCACCATTTCCCCAAATTGTACAATCCTAGTCAGAAGCACAAATCTCCAGATATCACTCTGAGGTAGCGGTCTGCACAGTACTGATGTTTCACTCCCAGCAGATATCCTTGCTGTTTCTGTCCACACTCACCTGCATTGTTCCAGACCAGCCTAAAGAATGATCCCACTCCTGACCGCATTACCTCTTTTTTCATCCAAAAATCATAGGTGAGGTGACGGGGGTTCAAGCAACTCTGACTTACATGTTTGTCTACCCTTAAAACAGAACAGAGAAACATTTTGCACTGATTTAATTATAGACTAGTTAACTATTTAATATTTAACTTGAAAGAGGTCCTTTCAATGTGTACATTGCATATTTAGTATTTTTCTCTGATACACATCAGATGGCTGCTCCTGTAAGCAAGCCAGTCTGAGGGATTAAAAATAGTGTGAGCCTTATTATCAAACTACAGGCCAAACAAAACTTAATGTCCCTTCTCAGAGAGAAAGGGGAGATTATATTTCAAACTAATCACATTCATATTTTCCCCAGATTTCTGCCCTGCAACAAGTTGCTAAGAGCAACACATACTACAGCATTAACCAGCGTCTACGCAGTGCTGATATCAGACAAGAGCCTATTGTACCTAGCCAAATTAAAAGTGAATACTGAAAGTCAGCTTTACATGTTTAGCCTTCTGAATGAAGCAAAAATGAGCTAAGCACTCTGATCCTGACATCCTTTTGAAAATAGATCATGAGCCAGACAGACAGACAGACAGACAGACAGACAGACAGACAGACAGACAGACAGATAGATAGATAGATAGATACTTTATTAATCCCAATGGGAAATTCACAGTGTTGTGACAAGGCATAGTAGATTCTGCCAGCAACTTGGACCACTTGCAATGTGACATTTGGCATAACTATACATTCTACTTCCTTTTTGGCTACATTTCCCTTTTTTTTTTTTTTTTTAAATTTCAATTATTATTATACTGAAATTTCTTTCATTGAATATACTGTATGTACTTTTAGGCAACTACAAACTAACTAGCTATTTACGGGGTCCCCCCCCATTTCATATCTTTGATTTAATTGTATTGGGAATGTAGTATCATACATTATCTTGGTCTCCATGGGAACTTTTTAACTTCGTTCCCTATTTTCATTGTACTGGGATTGTACTTTCAAATGACACCTCAATTATAACTATTTCTACATCACTGCTGGGGGATTCGTTTTGTTCTGGATGTGCTCTGTCTCCCATGGCATGTCTGAGGACTGGGACTTCGTTAAGTGTGGTCTTCCTCAATCAAGGAGGCAAAATGTGTGTGTTTGGCCTTAACATTGCTTATGGACTTTTGTTGACATTTTGCAATGTTTTTATGACCAAACAGTGAAATTTGTGACCTGGAATGTCAAAGGTGTCAATCATGAATAAAAAGAGAAAAAGTACTCACTCACTTAACAGGTTTAAATGCCAAGATAGTATTTTTTACAGGAGACTCGCATAATAAGTAAGGACCAGTTTCAGTTGCAAAGGGATTGAAGTGACCAAATTTTTCACTCCAGCTATACAAAGAAAACTAGGAGTGTGGGAATCTTAATACACTGAACAATTCCATTTGTAGTGTCAGATGTATATGTGATCCTGAAGGACGATATATCATGGTGATGGGCAATTTGTTTAATATTTAAGTAATTCTGATAAACATTTAGGCACCTAACGTGCATGATAAAGATTTCATCCAAAATGTTTTTGCATCTATTCCTAATGTGAACACTTATAAAATTATAAAGGCCAGAGACTTTGTGTTTTAAATATAGACCTGGATATGTCTTCAGCTACAGTGTCTATAACATCTCATACTGCAAAAATAATTAGTTTGTAAGGCATCACAGCTTTTCAGACCTATAGAGAATTTTAAATCCTAACATAAGAGTATAATCCTTTTTCTCACAAGTTCATCATTGCTGACTCAAGAACTGATTACTTCTTCAAAGACAATTTTTTGCCTATTATCAAATCGTGTAAGTGTGACGCTATTGTTATCTCTGATCAAACCCCTCTGATCATGGAGCTTAACTTACCATGTTCTACACACTCATTTCGTTACTGGCATCTTAACCCCCTGCGATTCGCCGATGAGCTCTGTATAGAATTCATATCCAAGCAAATTGATTATTTTCTTGTGGCAAATATATCCTCAGAAGTGTCTGCAGAAATACTCTGGTAAACTTTAAAGGCATTTGTAAGACGACAGATCATTTCACATCTTTCTCACAAAAATAAATTTGAAACCAAGAAGACATCTGAGTTAATCAGCAAAATTACCAGAAGAGAGCAAGAATACGCAAAGTCTCCAAATGAGGTACTTTATAGTAAAAGAGAGGTTTTGACAATCAGAATTTAACCTATTGACAACTAAAGAAACAGAAGAGCTCATCTTTAAATCACGACATCACCACTATGAACATAGAGAGAAGGCTAATAAGATCTAAGCCCAACAAATCCACAAGAAGGAAGACTGCAATACAGTAACAGCAATTTAAAATACAGATGGAGATAAAAATCATAGACCATAAAAATATAATCCACACATTTAGAGAGTACTGTAAGTGATTATAGTCTTAGTTTAAAGATACATCCAAGGATGCACTGGGACACATCATCAGTTATGTTACTTGAGGTCATCAGGTGTTTCGGGTCTTGCAACATCAGACACCTTCACTCAGGTGACCAAGCCAGGGTTGACCAGGCACTTGTTTGTGTCCCAGCAGCAATACCCCTTGATACAGACTTCCTGATCCAAAGACATCTGCAGCTCTCCACTTCCTAATTGTCTGTACCAAGATGTCTGCTGATACCACTCTAAGTCACTGGAGTCCCAACAGAGAAGTGCTTCTCTTGTGCATGACACTTTAAACTCTTCTTCAAGTCTGCCTATTGGAGCTTCAGCTTAATGCTCCTCCCATACGGTGCTGCACTGCTTAAACAGTGTGGCAGACCCCACTACCTACAGAGGTAACAACTAATCTTTCTCTCTCTTCACAGCTGACATAATCAACTTGTACACCAGCAGAGGCCACAGGATATGGGGCAAGATGCCATGTTGGTATAAGCAAGCCTTGAATCTGCCAGGAAAGGCAGATTTGTCAACTATGTTGAGCAAAGTCTCAAGCTTCTCGTTCGTTGCTTGGACAACCACTGCATCCCTAAGGCTACAGTCAGACATTACATATAGTGAAACCAGTCACAAGTGTAGGCATGGTATTGCAATGCTGTCCACAAAAGAGCAAAACTTGTCCACCACCCTTCCCTTCTTCAGCACCATTCTTCGCTGTGTGTGCCTTTACCGCCTGGGCAGTGGCACTACGGTCACAGCAAATATCCATAACTCATCATATACACCGCTGCTACTAAATATTTAATAACTAAAAATGTGTTGTGTCTGGTGAAATAAATAGAATATTAAAAACATTCCAACTCGATCCCAAACCCATCTGACTGTTGCACCATGCCTATATTTTCCCACTTTTTAAATAAGTGCTTATTTTACCTTAATTACAGTGAACACAAACATAAGATGGTAATGTTTACTGCCATTTAAATATACTAAATTACATTGTTGTGGTTTTTCATAATTTCAAAGTTTTAAATGTTACTTTGTAACTTTACGGTGCAATTTGTTACATATGACTTGGGATCTGCTTTAAATATGCAGAATCACAGATGTGACTATGAAACAATGCTATTATTTAAAGTTAGACGTTCACAAATTCAGCATGCATAGCTCTAATGAATTCTTAAAATAGAGTTTACAAGTGGTATAAACCACATAAAAGTGAGTAAATGTTTGTAAACTATTCTTTTTCAAAATACAATCAGAATTTGCAAATCTGTATGGCTTTCAAACTGAGGGCACAAATGTACAATATAAGAACAGAAAAAATTGTTGAACCTTAAAACAACATGCATGAAGAACATTAAACACACAGTAAACATCATCTATTTCACTCCCTTTTTAAGTTTCACACAATAAGCTCAAGACCACCAATTATGGTTCATAACCCCAAACCCTAAGGCTTACACACACACTTATTTTTGACTTACCTTTTGTGGATTTCCCTGAAGTTGATGGCTGATCTTCCGGTATTCTAACAAATGAAACTTTTTCACTCCTCTTTGCGTCAGACTCTAATGATTCAGACTTCACATTGATAGAAGACTCTGGTGATGGACAGTGTCTGCTTTGAGAAGAGACTAACTCAGTTACTGCTCCATCTTGTTCGTCTTCTTTCACACTCTCAGTCCTTTTATATTTGTGTACTTCAATGCTGACAGATGTCTCTTCTTTAATGTCCACTGACCCCAGTTCACAGTCCTCATCCTTAATGCCCAGACTCGCCTGTTTAGGTTGGACACACTCCCATTCACAGTCCTCCTCCTTAACATTTGGGGTCATTTTGTCCATAATATTCATGTCGGCCCCATACTCCTTTTTCACATCCATCTAGGCGTTACAGTAAATAACAGCTTTCTCTCTCTGTATCTCTCTGTAGAAAAAAAAAACAGGATACGATTCCAAATTTATCAGCAAGCTTAACATCAAAAGACATTTGCATTGAATTTTACAACATCCTCTCAGTTAAGGTCTAAATCAAGACAGACACTAAAATGACAGTAATGCACTACTCATATAAAATTATCAGATGTAAAACTGTGGAGTGGACTGAGGGTTCAACAGACTGGAAGAAGACGACCATCTCCCACAGTTGTGGGACAGCAGTTTTCATTACTTGGATTAAACACTTGGTGATGTTGGGGTCCTGGAACAGAGTTATCAGTTATGTTGAGGATTTTTCAACAAGTAGGGCCTCAAGATTAAAAAAAAAAAAACTGACACATCAAAAAGAGGGAAATGAAAGGGGAGCTTAACTTTGAAGGAAAGCACAGCCTGCACCAGCAGAAGACAAGCGGGTGAAATAAGAGGTTTGCAGGCTTAGGCAGGTGGAAGACGTACTCGTTTTATTATTCTGGACATGCTCAATGGACAACAGCACAGCACCATTTATATCACAGTACTCAAAATAAAAAGGCAGTTAGCACATGTTGACTTAACCAAAAAAATCAGTTTGTGTAGCTTACGGGATCATCACAGTATCAAGTCAGGGGGCACACAATCTCTCTACTTGTTTTTGTCCTTTACAGATGAAGCGATGGCTTAATAAAAGTGCCCTGAATATTAGTACATCTCATCACATTAGGCATTAGTTATCAAACCGGCAGCTGAGTACTGTTTAATGGGACCAATTTTGGGATGTGTTGTGTTGGTGAACACTGGTGAAGCTCTCCAAGGAGGGAATTTACAAGCATTGGAATAAAGGGATAACATGAATTTTTACAGTTAATTTCCATTTGCTTTAAGGAGAAGGCCTCAGCACTGAAAAAAAGTCAGGGATCTCAGGTTTATGAAAAAAAATGTGATATGGATCAGATGCAAAACGACTAAGGAACCGGAAAATCATTCTGATATACTTTCCAGGTCAAAAAGAAGCTCAGTGGTACAGAGAAAAAAATGTCCCAAATTATGTTGTGAAAGAATCTGGCAGCAAATTTTAGTAAAGAAGATAACAATCTGACAACTCCAAACTATGAAAAGGGTGATAGTGAAGTGTAAAAGCAGATCTGTAAAACACTGCAGCTCTCCATAGGGCGTCTGGAGAAACTCGATGCCAAAATGAGTGCAGCTAAAACAAACAACCAGACTTACAATCGAATATCACCTGTTGTCTTTGAAGAAGACATTTGTTAAATATATTCAAGTAATATTTGAATAACAATATTCATTCTAACAGCCCAATCATGAAAGAACATACTGTACATAAAAACGTGAATTTGACAAACAAGAAGAGACCTTTAAATCCATTATATCTGTTTTTTTAGCTAATAGCTCAGCTGTCCCCATATCTCATATCCAGATCCAGATCCTTCTTAAAAGGTTCTCAAGGTTTCTCCATGTCTCGGTAGTTTGTTGCAGATTCCCACAACCCTCTGCATAAAGAAGTGCTTCCTTGCTTCAGTCCTAAATGCACATCCCCTTAACTTACACTGGTGTCTTTGACTATGAATTCACAGTTAAAGGAATCCTGCTGGATCTCTCTTATCAAAGTCATTGAGGATTTTAAATAACTGGATAAAGATCCCCACAAACTCTCCTCTGCTTGAGACTAAACAGATTTACTTCTCAGAGTCTGTCATATTACAACATGTCCTTAAGTCCTGGGATGCACCTGTTTACTGTCCTGTTTACAGCTTCATGTACTGCCAAGTCTTTTTTGTAAAATTATTTCAAATGATTAACAACTTTCTCTGTCCCAATTAATCCATTTCTTTTATAAGATGAACAGCTTCTGTCCAAAGCCACATCATCAATTTAGGCTGCACAGTCTGAAGACTCGTTGATTGACACATATAACAGAGGCATTTGGCATCAGCAAGGGGTTTACAAATAAAACTGCCTGTTAAAGAGGTCTACTTGATGAAGGACAGCAGCCAAATTGTACAAGTCTTAATGAACATTTGCATAGCTTACACGGAAAGCTCTAAAACAGACAAAAACTTTATTGCTGTTTTCAAAAACTCAAATTAACTTTCAAGTTTATCAGTTTCATCTTGTAGAAGTAAACATAAACAAAAGTTCCTATTTAATACAGTTCCCTATTAAATCCCACCTCCTGCAAAATTGTGACCTTAGTGTGGAGAAGGCCTTCTGTAACTCAGTCACCCTTAGAGCACCACTGTCTGGAGATTTGTGATAAACCCAATCTCCTAAGGGGGGGAGACAGACATAGAACAAACCATTACTGACAATCATGAGAAGTCTATTTAAATAAAAGAGAACTTTATCCAGAAGAGGAATGCCACCTAAGAGTTCCTAGTGGTACATGGGGGGTTGGGAGTGACCTACAATGCCTGCTTGGGCTCATCATGCTAAAGCTACATGTAGAATCCACCACATGGTGGTGAGGTGAAAGCTGAGTCCCATTGCCCAGTACAAAACAAACCAAACATACACCACTGGGATATGGGAAGAAAACCAGAGTACCTGTAAAGGGCAGGAACCAACTTTGGGAAACTGCACAGATAGACCATAAACAGGCCGAGGTTCAGATTCAGTCTGCTGGAATTATGAGATGGTAACACTAACCACAAATCTCCATTCACAGGGCGTTAATAGTTTGGGCTTCAGCAAGATACTGCATATTTGGTACGGTTTGTAAAATAATACATTAAAATAGTTGTAGACTGCATATGCATTTACATGCATTGCCTGCATGGACTTTACATTAATCAGGTTTCAGAATGTTAAGCCATGTTTATAAATACACACATCCGGAAGTCGGTTGCCAGCATTTGCCAGTTATTAACACCCAGTGTATAATAATAATAATAATACATTTTATTTGAAGCTCCTTTCAAAAAACTCAAGGTCACTGTACAATCATGTTAAAAAATAAACATTCAATAACTAGAAAATTTAAAATCCAAATAAAACATCAGATAAAAACCAATAACAGTTACAATGAATAAGCAATTTTGAACAGATAAGTTTTAAGATTAGCCTGAAATTGGTGAAGGGTAGTCATATTCCTAAGATAAGCAGGTAATGAGTTCCATAAGGAAGGTGCCGATCTGCTAAATGCGCGACATCCCATCGTAACAAGACGTGCTGGTGGATTATTTAAGTTAATGGAAAAAGAGGATCTGAGCATACGAGAGGGTTTAGTGACTTGTAGGAGCTGTGAGAGATATGTGGGGGCAAGATTATGAATGGCCTTATATGTAAGGACTAAAATTTTGTAGTTGACCCTAAACTTTATTGGCAGCCAATGAAGCTGCTGAATAACGGGTGTAATGTGATCAGAATAGGGTGTTTTAGTAATTATACGAGCAGCCGAATTTTGAACAAGTTGAAGCTTATGTAGTAACTTTTGAGGCAGACCAAAGAGAAGTGAGTTGCAATAGTCCAGGTGGGAGGTGACCAAACTATTGACTAAAATGGCAGTAGAGTGATTTGACAAAAATGGACGCAAGCGATTAATGTTTCGCAGGTGAAAGTAAGCTGCTCGAGTAACAGAACTGATGTGAGACTGGAAAGACAACGTGCTGTCCAGAATTACACCAAGGCTTTTTATCTGATCAGTACAGGTAACAAAAGTATTGTCTATTAATACCGAGATCTTTGATGCCTTCGCTATTGCAGATATCGTGCCCATAAGAAGCACCTCAGTTTTATTGGAGTTCAACTGCAAGAAGTTGGAAGATAACCAAGACTTGATCTCAGCAAGGCA
Organism: Erpetoichthys calabaricus; assembly: GCF_900747795.2. Classification (NCBI taxonomy): domain Eukaryota; kingdom Metazoa; phylum Chordata; class Cladistia; order Polypteriformes; family Polypteridae; genus Erpetoichthys; species Erpetoichthys calabaricus. The sequence goes on along the minus strand of NC_041394.2, from coordinate 349,604,882 downwards.
ATCAGTAAGTGAGGATGGTGGAAGCGATGCAGATGGTGAAGTTGAAATATATAACTGGGTGTCATCTGCGTAACAATGAAAGTTTATCTTCCATTTACGAAAAATGACACCCAAAGGAAGCAGATAAATGATAAACAGCAGGGGGCCAAGGACAGAACCCTGAGGAACCCCAGATACTACAGGAGTGGGAGTGGAGGTACATGTATCCAGCTGAATGAATTGAGTTCTGTCTGTAAGATATGACTTAAACCAAGTTAACGGAATGTGAGAAATACCTAGTGCAGATAGCCTTTTTAGCAGGGTGAAATGACAGACAGTGTCAAATGCAGCACTGAGGTCAAGAAGAACAAGGATTGTGATTAGGCCTGAGTCTGCAGCCACTAAAAGATCATTAGTGATCTTAACTAGTGCCGTCTCAGTGCTGTGAAAACGTCGGAAGCCTGACTGGAATGGTTCGTATAAACTGTTAGCAGATAAATACTGATGAAGTTGGGAAGCCACAGTTTTTTCAAGAACCTTTGAAATAAAAGGAAGATTAGAAATTGGTCGGAAATTATTAAAGTCAGTAGGGTCAACCACAGGTTTTTTCAGTAGGGGGTGAATCACTGCAGTTTTCATAGACTGGTGAACAATTCCGGTGGAAAGTGACGAGTGAATAATTGAAACAACAAGAGGAGCTAGCGAGGGAAGGCAGGTTTTAATCAGAACAGTATACTTTTACAGGCACGTTAACAGAAGAATACAGCAGCACTACAATGTTCTCCAGCTATACATGCATATTCGTTCTCAGCTCACACTCAATCCTACTGTTCTCCACGCTCATGTTTGTTCAGTTCGTTTATCCCCTTTATTAACCACAAGTATGAAGCCCGACTCCGGACTGAAAACCAAGTAAAGAAAACAAAAATAAAAGCGCTTTGAGGGCGTGGAGTCACCGTCTCTTTGAGTTCGGCAATGCGCATGGGTAATGTGAAGTAGAAATGGGACTCGATAACGTAAAGTGAACCTCAGACATGGACAACAGTGAGCGGCAAAGACACGCGGACCCAAGAGCGGCGTTTGGGGTTGGCCAGTGGCTCCACGTGTCCCGTTCGAGCGGTTTTGTCATATTGTCCACTACATATATATATATATATATATATATATGTTTCTAAGAGAAACCTTTATCGCATATCGAGACTCGGAGTACACTTGTATTGTGGGTACTTTTCTAGAAGCCCTGCTAATTTCCGCATGACATCGCATTTCGCACTGTCGTGGTATTGTCATTAATTATGAATTACACTTTTTTTAAATAGATAACATCGTAATATTTTGATAAAGTCCGCGTGTTACCTTGCAAAAATGTAGCCGAATACTGTAATGAGAAAACCCGGGTTATGTTAACATTATTTTTTATTAAATTCGCGCGAAAGTTTATAAAGTCCACTCATACCTGTAACAACGTTTGAAGTAAACGGCCCCGCGTGAAGTTGGTAAGCCCAAGGCACCGCACACCGTTCAAAGATTGGCCAATAGTGGGCTCACGAACGCGCTGTTAGCCTTTCACTTACGTCGTGAGGACTAACTCTGAGTGGGGAAAAGGAAAACTCACACATGCATAAGGCAGCATGCTCAAAGCAGGAGAACTTACCTTCTATCTCTCAGCGATAATAATTATTACAAGTCGTTTTGTCTCCCGCCTCACTTTCAAACAACTCGATAGCAGCTGCTTTTCCTCACGTGCACAGCCGACTACGAGGCGGTAGCGTGGCTTCAGTTTCCGTCGCCCTGGATGACGTCACGCGTCACATACGTACGTGGTTGTCGACTGTTTGCATGTAAGGCTAGAGCGTGGAGAGCCTCCATTCACAGAAAGACAGCGACCAAGTGTTCGGGGACGCCATAGTTACTGCATGCGATTTGAATCAGAAGGTAGCAGCGCGTTTGTGTCCGTTAATCCAGTCCCAGAAACTTGTTCGTATATTTGTCGTGCATTGCTATCTGTGCCTGCGGCTTACTTCACGTTATCCAGTATTCTTCAAGTGTCCAGGCACAACGACGAGAGTTCGCTCCGTTCTGTTTATTCCTTCACTTGTGTCTTTCTCGGATCGGCGAACTCGAGGAGGCGACAATTCCTCACCGACAAACGCAGCTTTGATTTCTGCTTTTCTTCATTCAATCGCGGTGTTCCGTTCAAAGAGGTTCGAGGAGTTGGGGACCATTCAGCTGTTAAAACAGCATTACTAAAAGAAAGAAACGAACTGAACAAACTGGAGTCGGTGGCCCTGGACGTGAATCGATACGAACCGAGAACAAATATAAATATGAAGTGAGAGAAAACCGATGTGCCACACTGTTAGTCCTCTGATAACTTTATAATTGTGGACATTTGGCCTTCCACCATTAATATGTGTCAATTTTAAAAAAATTAATTAACAAACCAAAAAAAAACAAAAAACAAATTTAGACCGCATATATATATATTTACACTGCTTGGATGGAGAATTGCATGGATTTTTTTCCATCATCCTATTTTTAAGTATATTAGAATAGTCAATAACGATTTGTGGTTGGTGTCATACTGCTTCAGAGCTCCAGCAGACTGAATTTGAACCTTTGCCTGTTTATTGGTGTGTATGTAGTTTTCTTCTGTGCCCCGCTGCTGTTTTCCTTTTTTGTTTGTTTGCCATCCACTTTTTAAAAATACACAGGGTGAGTGAGCTGGCCATGGACACAAATTTCAGTGTACCCTGTGATGTCCCATAGTTGGTTCCAGTCCTGTACAGATATGCTGATTTTCTTCCATATCTCAATGGATTTCTTTTGTATTTATTTTTAACCTGATTGTGGTGGTCAATGGGAGGTCCACGTAGTTTCATCATGCTGAGTACAACAAGGATGTGTGGGTCACCCACTAAACCAGTGATTCTGAACCTGGGGGGGGGGCGCAATGATGTGAAAAAAAGAAAACCAGAATCGAAAATATGAAAAACATCTATTGAGACCAAAACAAATTAAACTACATTCTGATACTAGAAAAATAAATATAGAGTTAGATAAATGTCGATAAAAGTTAAGTAGGTATAATAAAATATGCATCTATGATATATCATTAATTAAAAATGAACAAATTGGGATTAGTGGGCTCCTTTCAAAAAAATGTTAGGGGGGCACAATTAAAACTGTTATGAAAACTCGGGTTGCAAATATTTAAAGGTTGAGAAACGCTGCTCTAAACCAAGGCCTGGCCTCATCTCTTTCAGAGAAGGTCCTCTTTGATTTAGTCAAGGAGACAGTCAGGATTGCAGAAAAAAATCATTGGTGTTGATCTGCCCTCCATTCAAGACTTATACAGATCTCGAGTCAGGAAACGAGCAGAAAACATCATTGCAGACCCATCACACCCTGGTTACAACCTTTTTCAACTTCTTCCCTCTGGTAGGCGCTACAGAGCACTGTACGCCAAAACTACCAGACACGTGAACAGTTTCTTTCCTCAGGCCATCACTCTCATGAACACTTAAGTCAATCTCACAGCATCAGGGACAATACTAGGTAAAACCGGAGTCCAATTCCTTGTATGTGTACATATACTTGGCCAATAAAGCTGATTCTGATTCTTAATTAGAATATTCATGAGGATCAGTAATGGGTTGTTCTTTCTCTGGCCCCTCCCATCAGGGTTAGTTCAGACAAACAGGAGCACAACCCACTAAATGGCAGAGCAGTAAGAGTAACCGAGGTACACAAGACCTCCTCAAGGACCTAAGAGGAGCTGCATTTAGTAAGGTCTATTACTATGTTAAATATGAAATTGTTTCTTAATTTGTGTGAAGCATTTGCTTCCACAAGATGAAATTAGTGGACAAGAAGTTGAGTGATTTGAAGACCAATCTGCAGTTGTGGTTTAAACATTTTTTTAAAAGTAAACCCTCTGCGGTCCTTGTAATGCATCCGTTACACACGACTATCTATGAGTCTTTAAACTGTGAGATCAAAACTGCTGTTATGAGTGTGGACACAAGCAGGGGCGGCACAATATTATGCTAATTAATTAAAAGTACACCATGGTGCTAGTTTGTTATTTTAGATCTTTTTGATTTAGAGGTTGAAATATTCAGAAATGGTTGTTTTTTATTTTATCATAAAGGCCTGCAGATGGACTGCCCGGTGAGGTAGGACCCCCACACAGCCCTAACATTTGTGGTGAACATCTCAGTTACATGAAGGCTGCTGACAGATCACCAAAGGGCTTATCTGACTACTCTGAGGACACATCAGGGACCATCACAGTGGCAGTAAACCTTCATGTAAAAGTAGGTGAGCAGCCATGCAAGTAACACATTGGCGTAAAGAAGTGACTGTATCAGACTATAGCTGAATACAGTCGTTTGTATTTTAGTAGACAGTTATATATTGTAATTGTACTGGATTGTGTTTTATGTATATCATATATGTAAATAAAGTATATTTTTTCAAAAAAAAAAAAAAAATTGGCGTGAAGAAGTACAAACACTAATCATTTTAAACGTCGCCTACTTCTTTGATTTGTAAAACTCACTGATGGTTGCTGTTTAAATCGTCCTGAATTCTGCCACCATTAATGTTTCCTTTTGCAAAAATAACACACACACATAACTAGCTTGTAATTTCCAACAAATGTGTTAATAGGTACGTATTCTACAACAACCATTTACACAAACCCTTCAATAAATGTACATAAGAGCGCATTAAGCCACCATTTTCAACCAATGTGTCTAACAAATGTATTTTTTTCTCTCAAATTTTTTAGTTAGCTAATCAAAGGTGTCATTTTACTTGACTTCTCATTAAATCCATAATGGATATCACAATACAACACCCTAGTACTAATTCAAAAACAAAGTGCAGGGTCAAAATAAGAGTCACTTTTAGCATTCCATGTGCTATTCCTGGTTCAGTTACTACTACATGTCCAATTATCTGGGACACCATATCAACAAAGAAAAATACATCTGCAAAAAAATCAAAAAATCAGTCCATTTGTCCACAATTCCTCTAGTAGCTTCTTACTCTCAGCTCTCCACTCGTAAATTGACAGAAAAAAAATGTATACACAAAAAGTAAACTTTTAAAATTATAGTAAAAAAAAAAAACTAAACGTAATTTTTTTCAGCTATCAGACCATGAATAGACATTTCATTTCTACAAGGTTCTTATTTTTCATTGCCCTCTGTCTGCCTGTTCTTTTGTTTTTAACTTTTTTTTTATTTCCATAGCATGCATACCCAGCCTCACTTAGTTTACTCGAGCAGGCAACATTTATTCCTTTAACTGCTACTTTAAATAAGGTAGTTGTTGAGCACTAAGAAGTAATCATTTTATAAATCGCGTCACCCTTAGCAGACGTCAGATTCTCTCCTCTGTTTTTCTCAGTTTCTTTTAAGGTCCCCTTACTGTGATTCTGGTCTGTTCAATTCCTACTTATCTAACACACCAGCGTTAAACGGGACTACTAAGGAGGTACTGATTGATTTAAAAATTACACAGAAAGAAGAGCTTCTAAGATCAAATAGGCTGAAATCAAACATTTCCAGGACCACATAATATATATCTCAAGTTCTTAAGTACAGATATAAACCCTTAAAATATTTTTAGGAAGTCACTGCACACTGCAGAAATTCTGTAGGACTAGAAAATGGCAAATATTATCTTGTTATATAAAAAGGGCGACCAAGCAGATCCAAGCAACTATAGGCCATTAAGCTTAACATGAATCACAGAAAAAAATAATGGAAGGAATTATTAAGGACTAGTCATTTAGCCCGTTACAATAACGGGCGCTAGAACAGTAGTGCATAAACATTAGTAGGAACAGTCTATATTAAATGGCAAGGGACTTTGACCTCATTCTTTTTGTTGGTCGTATTTTTCTTTCTATTGTTGATGTTTACTTGCTGAGCTGACCGTTCTTCGTGGGCTGCCGCCGTGTATTGTGTGTCTTTAATTTTCTGTGACAGTAATACTGTCTTGTATGTCCGCTGGCTTGTACGTCCGTAATATACCTTTAATTTTCTCTGGCGGTAATACAGGCGTGCGCGTCGGTAATATGCCTTTAATCTCCTCTGACAGTAATACTGGCTTGTATGTGGCTGTAATATGCGTCACTGTATTGTGTACCTTTAATTTCCTCTCGCAGTAATACTGGTTTGTATTTCCGTAAAACGTCTCTAACTTTCACTGACAGTAATATCGCGCATCACACCGTGCCCCGCGCATGCGCACTTCATCAGAAGACACCCACACACGGACACCTGGACGCACACTGGGATTTTACTAAAGAGGATAAGAATGAGCAGTACATAGCAAGGACAAGAGTTTAACTGAACAGTCAGCATGGGGTAAGATGAAGGAGGTCGTGATCTACTAACATGCTGGAATTCTGTGAGGAAGCAACAAAATGAAATGACAAAAGTGGAGCATATGATATTTATCTTGACTTTGAGAAAGCATTTAATAAGGTGACACATGAAAGGCTGGGCATCAAAATAAAAGAATAGGGAGTGGTGTATAGATGGGAACAATACTAGCTCAGACACAGAGAGCAGAGGGTGATGGTGAAAGGAATCATATCAGAACTGGCTGATGTTAAGAGATGTGTCCAGCAGTGGGCAGTGCTAGGGCTGCTGCGATTTAAAAATCATAAAAATAAATTGATTATATATATACATACACACATATATATATATATTGTGGCACAAGGCTGGGGGTGGTACCCAGCCGAGACACCCAGGAGGACTGGAAGAGGGCTTGTGCTTCCTCCAGACCACAAGGGGGCGACCGCCCTGGTTGCTTTGGGGGCCACGGGTACAGAGCTTTGAAGATCAACCCTGTAGTGGCCCATGGTCACCGCCAGGGGGTGCCCGGATCGCTTGGCAGCCCTGGACCTCAGCACTTCCGCCGCACCCGGAAGTGCTGGGGGGAAGAGAAGCAGGGACACCCAGAGTGCGTCCGGGGATGCAGCTGGCACTTCTGCCACACTGGGGAGTGTCGGTGGAAGATTGCCGGGAAACACCTGGAGCACATACAGGTGCTTATAAAAGGGGCCGCCTCCCTTCATTCAAGGCTGGAGTCGGGTGGAAGAGGGCGAGGTCTCTGGAGGAGGCAAGGAGGCGACCTGAAGAGAGTAAAGGCATTGTGAAAGGGCCTGGACTTCTGGGGTGATTGGTGTTGCGGCACTGGGTTGTGCTTGATTGACCTTTGGAAATCGTGTAAATAAATGTGTGTGGGTGATTTAAAACAATGTCCGTCTGTCTGGGTCCGGGCCAGGTTCCACAATATATATACATACACATATGGAAGCGAAGGTCTGTGATACAATACAGTATGTGTATATATATATATATATATATATATATATATATACACACACATACATATACAGTACAGTGCATCCGGAAAGTATTCACAGCGCATCACTTTTTTTTTTTTTTTTTTTAAGTATTCATGGACAAAATATAATTAACATCAGTTTGTGATTCAGATATTTTTTTAGGCCAGCAGAGAAGGCCTTGCAGGCCCTGACGGTCCGCCACCGATATATATCTATACAGTGGTGTGAAAAACTATTTGCCCCCTTCCTGATTTCTTATTCTTTTGCATGTTTGTCACACATGCAATTACTTTTTCACACAGGGCCATGTAGGTTTGGATTTTTTGTCTCCCTAAATAATAAAAATCATCATTTAAAAACTGCATTTTGTGTTTACTTGTGTTATATTTGACTAATGGTTAAATGTGTTTGATGATCAGAAACATTTTGTGTGACAAACATGCAAAAGAAATCAGGAAGGGGGCAAATAGTTTTTCACACCACTGTATATATATGTACAGTTTTTTTATTTTTAATAAATTTGGAAAAACCTCAAGTAAACTTTTTTCACGTTGTCATTATGGGGTGTTGTGTGTAGAATTCTGAGGAAAAAAATGAATTTAATCCATTTTGGAATAAGGCTGTAACATAACAAAATGTGGAAAAAGTGATGCTCTGTGAATACTTTCCAGATGCACTGTACATATATATATATATATATATATATATATATTATATATATATACACATACAGTACTGTGCAAAAGTTTTAGGCAGGTGTAAAAAATGCTGTAAACAAAGAATGCTTTCAGAAATATAAATAATGATTGTTTATTGTTATCAATTTACAAAATGCAAAGTGAGCAAACAAAAGAAAAATCTAAATCAGATCAATATTTGGTGTTACTACCTTTTGCCTTCAAACCAGCATCAATTCTTATAGGTCCACTTGCACAAAGTCAGGGATTTTGTAGGATTCTAGTCAGGTGTCTGATCAACCAATTCTACCAAACAGGTGCTAATGATCATCAATGTCACACGTAGGTTGAAACACAGTCATTAACTGAAACAGAAACAGCTGTGTAGGAGGCTTAAAACTGGGTGAGGAACAGCCAAACTCTGCTACCAAGGTGAGGTTATGGAAGACAGTTTCATGTCATGGCAAGATTGAGCACAGCAACAAGACACAAGGTAGTTATACTGCATCAGCAAGGTCTCTCCCAGACAAAGATTTCAAAGCAGACTGGGGTTCAAGATGTGCTGTTCAAGCTCTTTTGAAGAAGCACAAAGAAACGGGCAACGTTGAGGATCGTAGACGCAGTGGTCAGCCAAGGAAACTTAGTGCAGCAGATGAAAGACACATCAAGCTTATTACCCTACGAAATCAGAAGATGTCCAGCAGTGCCATCAGCTCAGAACTGACAGAAACCAGTGAGACCCAGGTACACCCATCTACTGTCCGGAGAAGTCTGGCCAGAAGTGGTCTTCATGGAAGAGTTGCAGCCAAAAAGCCATACCTCCGACGTGGAAACAAGGCCAAGCAACTCAAGTATGCATGAAAACATAGAAACTGGGGTGCAGAAAAATGGCAGCAGGTGCTCTGGAATGATGAGTCAAAATTTGAAATATTTGGCTGTAGCAGAAGGCAGTTTGTTCGTCGAAGGGCTGGAGAGCGGTACAATAATGAGTGTCTGCAGGCAACAGTGAAGCATGGTGGAGGTTCCGTGAACGTTTGGGGCTGCATTTCTGCAAATGGAGTTGGAGATTTGGTCAGGATTAATGGTGTTCTTAATGCTGAGAAATACTGGTAGATACTTATCCATCATGCAATACCATCAGGAAGTCATATGATTGGCCCCAAATTTATTCTGCAGCAGGACAACGACCCCAAACATACAGCCAAAGTCATTAAGAACTATCTTCAGTGTAAAGAAGAACAAGAAGTCCTGGAAATGATTGTATGGCCCCCACAGAGCCCTGATCTCAACATCATCGAGTGTGTCTGGGATTACATGAAGAGACAGAAGGATGTGAGGAAGCCTACATCCACAGAAGATCTGTGGTTAGTTCTCCAAGATGTTTGGAATAACCTACCAGCCGAGTTCCTTCAAAAACCGTGTGCAAGTGTACCTAGAAGAATTGATGCTGTTTTGAAGGCAAAGGGTGGTCACACCAAATATTAATTTGATTTAGATTTCTCTTTTGTTCATTCACTGCATTTTGTTGATTGATGAAAATAAATGATTAACACTTCCATTTTTGAAAGCATTCTTTGTTTACAGCATTTTTTCACACCTGCCTAAAACTTTTGCACAGTACTGTACATATAGAATAGATATATGTATCGCGGATCAAACCTCGGACGTCAGTGCCCAAATAAGGGTGAAACACGTGTCACGTGCTCTTTGCATTATCTGACAGTAAACTATGCAACATATGTGTGTATATATATATATATATATATATATATATATATATATATACACACACAGTGATCCCTCGCTATATCGTGCTTCATCTTTCGCGGCTTCACTCCATCGCGGATTTTAAATGTGAATATATATTGCGGATTTTTCACTGCTTCGCGGATGTCTGCGGTCTACAGTACGTGTGCTTCCTCAGTTGATTTGCCCATTTGAATTCAAACAAGGGATGCTATTGGCGGATGGCTGAGAAGCTACCCAATCAGAGCACGCAGTTAAGCTCCTGGGTGCTGTGCTAACTCTCAAGCATCTCGCGACCATTCTACGAATGGCAAAAGATCTCCAGACATCAGTTGAAGAATGGGACCCGCAAATGATTCGTTCTTTGCAATTTAAAAATGCTCTTGACGGCGCCATAGAAGTGTATAGGAACCTCTTTACACAAATGAAAAAGCAGCGCCAGCAACTGCCCATCACGATGTTCCGTACACGCAAAACACTGCCTAGTATGCCTTTTGTGGAAGAAGACGACGGCGGTGCTACACAGTCGCCTGAAGAGGCTCCTTTAGAACAGCTGTGACAGTGCAGTAAATGTCATCGTTATCTGACAAGTTGGTGAGTACCCAAAACTATTTTTCTACGTACTTAGTACATGTATGTACGTTTATTGTAACTGTGCACACATTTTATACAATTTTTTCCTTGCATTGTTGGTATTTATTGACGGTGGTCTGTCTATCGTAATGGCAGTAACAAATGTGATATCGGAGACGCTCTACATTATCTTTAAAATAACATTTTGGTTTTATGTACAGCATTTACATGTTATAGATTTTTCACGTATTTTTATATTACCTACTCAATTACAATATGTTTAAAACTGTATTACGTATTAAATAAAACTCCTCAATGATATACGATACGTATGCTTGTGAGTAGTATATAAACTGTGTTTACATACACAATTTCAACGAATCTTACCTAATAACTAAGAGAATATAAAGGGTTTATGCTGTATAACTGTACGGGGAATATTTATAAACCATGTGGGAGAGTTTATAAGGACTTAAAATATATAAAAATAACCATATAAACATATGGTTTCTACTTTGCGGGTGGCTCTGGAACGCAACCCCCGTGATGGAGGAGGGATTACTATATATATATATATATATATATATATGTATACATACACACGTATATACACATGCACACACATGATTTGAATAGGAATATAAATAAATGGGTTCAGTTTACTGAAGATACCAAAATAGGTTTATTAGGAGATAATTTGGAATCTGTTAAATCATCACAGAAGGACCTGGACAGCAGACAAGCTTGGGCAGATCTGTAGCAGATGAAGTTTAATGTCAGAATGTAAAGTAATACTCATGGGATGTAAAAATGTGAGGTTTGAATACACAATGGGAGGTCTAAAAATCAAAAGTACACCTTATGAGGATTTAGGAGTCGTAGTGGACTCTAAGCTATCGACGTCCAGATAGTGTTCAGAAGCCATTAAGAAGGCTAACAGAATGTCAGGTTATATAGCGCCTTGATGTGTGGAGTACAAGTCACAGGAGGTTCTGCTCAAGCTTTATAACACACTGGTGAGGCCTCATCTGGAGTCCTGGGTGCAGTTTTGGTCTCCAGGCTACAAAAAGGACATAACAGCGCTAGAAAACGTCCAGAGAAGAGCAACTAGGCTGATAATAGGACTACAGCGGATGAGTTATGAGGAAAGATTAAAAGAGCGGAGCCTTTACATTTTAAGAAAAAGAAGATTAAGAGGAGACCTGACTGAAGTGTTTAAAATTATAAAGGAAATTAGTCCAGTGGGTAAAGACTGTGACTTTAAAATGAGTTCATCAAGAACACGGGGACACAGTTGGAAACTTGTTAAGGGGAAATTTCACACAAAAATTGTTAGTTTTTCCTTACACAGAGGACCATAGAAACCTGGAATAAGTGACCAAGTAGTGTGGTAGACAGTAAGAATTTAGGGACTTTCTAAACTCGAATTGTATTTTTTAGAAGAATTATGTGGATAGGATTGGCAAGCTGTTGGGATGAATGGCCTGTTTTCTTCTAGACTGTTCTAGTGGTCTAAGTCAGCGTTGTTGTGCATCTTTTCTCTCACTTTCTCTGCGTGTGTATTCACGTCTGCACACAGGTCCTCACTCTTGAAACTTCCCTAAAGAACATTCTCCCTTAATGAAAGGAGCTCTAGTTTCCTAGATTCACGTATTTATTTTAGCCGAGTTCCTGCTGGTTATATGTACTTGTATTTATACTTCTGTCTGTCCCTTCATGTACATTTATAATCCTGGCTGGGGGGCAAATCCTCGACTAACCTAACCCTATGCATCCCCAATACATTAGAGCACCTCCTGTTCAAATGGAACTGTCATGGCAGGAGAGGTCCAAGAAGGAGCCCAAATGGCCCATAATTCCATGCCCATCTTTCCTAAACCAAAATTTCAGTACCGAGCCTTCTAAATCTCCTCCATTTTTACCTGTTACTGGTATGTGGCAGAAGAAGAGCACCTTGCCAGTTCTGTTCCTGAACTTGACCACGAACTCTTTAAATTTGGATTGAAGAAGTAACAGTCTGCCCCCACATATTTCATTTGTTCCCACATGTAAAAGGGCAACCAGATTGAGAGCCCTTCCCCTGCCCACCTCCCCACCCTGCTGCAGCCAGAAGCCCTTCCACCCTTTCAGGGTGTTCTCCCCACATGTGCACCCAGAAGACAACACACTGTGAGAGGCTCTCTGTCACTGGAGGAAACCTGCACCTCAATCACCTGATGAGTCCCCCTCAACTATGAATACCTCCATCTCTTGTGGGGATTGGCTTTGACCCACTGGTGCTCCCCATACCTGTTTACCACCTCAGAGTTTTCAGAGTGAACATGATCGCTCCTTCATTAATCCCAGAGTATGTTTGCTGTGTTACTCCATCACAGCACTTTTTCTCAGATATAGCAGTTCCTGGAAAAAACAACAAGGCTAAACAAGAATTAAATTAGTTACCCTGGAAAGCAGAAAGAGTTGCACTGACATGTGAATCATGAACCTCAAGAGCCACAGCGGGCTTTGTTACAATAACATCACATCATAAAATTAAAATATGGTGCTTATCCTCTTATGTCCTACAAACAGTCATACATGACAGTCACACCAGGGCTAACATGGCTGAGCTACTTTGCAATGTCACTGAGGAATGGGGAACTGAAAAAGAGCTGGCGTTAGTTGTGTGGAATAAACTTGCTATACAGCTCAGGGTGGTGGGCTTTCCTCAAATTTAAATGATATGCACAGACAACAAACTTAGCAGCTCAGCAGACACTCAAACTACCGGCTCTTGTGTGGCTGCTAAGAAGAATAAGATGTGCCACTGGGATTTTCCATAGAGGCACCAAAGGCCTTCAGGCTTTGCAGCAAAAGCAGAACTGGTCAGATGTTCCACAGCACAGGCTGATTACCGATGTGCCAACCTGACAGAGCAGTGCACATGAGATGTGTGAGAAAATTTCTTGATTCCATAACTTTCTACTGATAGGGAAACAGTTATGAAGTTTACTTGTTCATTCAATAAAAAATACTTTAATTTATACTATAACAATTAATTGCATTACTCAACAAGTCTTCAAAATGTCAACTCGGAGACAAATTCTCATTTCAATTAAAAAAAGAATCAGCAGTAAATTGCAATATTGAATCACATTACATAGACAGACCATTACAATACTTTAAACATCACAATAAATGTTCAATCGGCAGACAAAAAATCTTTAAAATATAAAATCAAGAGGCTTCCAGCGATTTCCACCTCTATCCAGTAAGACGATTTGTTATTCTTGTTCACTTGTCTCATCTTATTGATTTCCCTACACCTCTCTGTTAAGTCCACAGGTTCTTGTTTAATTTCCTGAATGACTTTGTCCTGTCATGATCGTGTCACTTCTTCTGGTGCAGTATTCTCCTTTGCTGGTTCACTTTTTTCTGTCTGTGTGACTGTATGCTGTTTTTCCTGTTGATTTTTCTAATTCTCACTGCCCCTCTTCTTTATCCACTGGAGTGATCTTCTCGTATGCATTTTATTTAGGCAATTTTCTTTTAAGTGTAAAGCTTTGTTGTCACCGTCACTCTGCTGTCCATCCATCCCTTCCTTTCTCAACTCCTCCTCCTCGCTTTACTGTTAGCATTGTGCTGTTTGAGAATCGCTTACTTCTTTGGACATTCCACTTCTGGCAAATATTTCTCTGGTTGTCTCTGTTCACATGTGGGTGTTAATTTCAGATTCTCTGATATGTAAATATCTTTTTAAAATGCAATTCTCTAGTAATGCTTTCATTTGATATAAATGCTGGCTCCCTTTCCTGAATAATTTCGCCTTTTGCTGTTGTTTGGAGGCATTCCAATTTCTCTACACTAATTTGTTTTCTTTTTTTAATTACTCCAGTTAAGTATCCTAAATATGCATCAGTTATTAAATTTGGAAATCAAAATTACATTTCTGCACTGCAGTTTTGCATAAGCTGTCCCAGGATGCACTTCAGTTGAGAGATCATGACCAGCTGTATAGAACTAGCAGTACTTGGTCTCCTCTTCACTTTAACACTGGACTGTGTCAGGTTTTCTTATATATTCTGAAGTTTACTCCTTTACAATAAGTTTTCAGTTGGTCAAAAATGGTTCTTTTGTTAAAACCACTTTACACATTCAAAACAGCAGTAAGGTTTCTCTCCCGTGTGAATTCTATGATGGATCTGAAGATTCCATTTTAGCGAAAAAGGCTTGCCACATTAATAACAACATTAAGGTTTCTCTCATGTATGAATTCTTCGGAGTCTATGAAGTAAATGCCTGTTTAGAAAGCAGTTGCCACATTTAGAACAGCAATAAGGCCTTCCTCCCCTGTGAATACTTTGGTGAATCTGAAGATCCCATTATTGTAAAACATGTCTGCCACGTTAATAACAAAATTAAGGTTTCTCTCCTGTGTGAATTCTTTGGTGGCTGTGAAGATTGATCTTTTTTGAATATTGTTTGCCACATTCAGAACAGCAGTAAGGTTTCTCTCCCGTGTGAATTCTTTGGTGGATCTGAAGATTCCATTTTAGCGAAAAATGCTTGCCACATTCAAAACAGCAATAAGGTTTCTCTCCTGTGTGAATTATTTGGTGTCTATGAAGTAAACTCCTGTTTGGAAACTGCTTACCACATTCAGAACAGCAATAAGGCTTCTCTCTTTTGTGAATCTTTTGATGGCTCTGAACATCGTTCTTTTTCAAAAACTTCTTGTCAGTTTCAGAACAGCAATAAGCATTCTGTCTTTTGTGAATACTTTGGTGGCTCTGAAGATCGTTCTTTTTCAAAAACTTCTTGCCACATGCAGAACAGCAATGACGATTCTCTCCTGTGTGAATTGTTTGGTGTCTCAGAAGACTGCGCTTTTCTGAAAAGCATTTGTCACATTTAGAACAGCAATAAGGCTTCACTCCTGTGTGAATTCTGTGGTGTCTAAGAAGATTACTCTTTCGTGAAAACTGCTTGCCACATTCAGAACAACAATAAGGCTTTTCTCCCATGTGAATGCTTTGGTGGCTCTGAAGATCCCATTTGTGCAAAAACTTCTCACCACATTCAAAACAGCAATAAGGTTTCTCTCCTGTGTGAATTCTTTGGTGTCTATGAAGTAAATTCCTTTTTACAAATCGCTTGCCGCATTCAAAACAGCAGTAAGGCTTCTCTCCTGTGTGAATTTTTTTTTGGTGGACATGAAGACTGGTCTTTTTTGAATACTGTTTGCCACAATCAGAACAGCAATAAGGCTTCTCTCCCGTGTGAATTCTTTGGTGGATCTGAAGATTCCATTTTAGTGAAAAATGCTTGCCACATTCAGAACAGCAGTAAGGTTTCTCTCCTGTGTGAATTATTTGGTGTCTATGAAGTAAACTCCTGTTTTGAAACCGCTTGCCACATTCAGAACAGCAATAAGGCTTCTCTCTTTTGTGAATGGTTTGGTGTCTGAGAAGACTGCGCTTTTTTGAAAAACTATTGCCACATTCAGAACAGCAGTAAGACTTTTTTCCTGTGTGAATTCTTTGGTGGATCTGAAGATTCTTCTTAAGCGAAAACTTCTTGCCACATTCAGAACAGCAATAAGGCTTTTCTCCTGAGTGAACTCTTTGGTGTACCTGAAGATTTCCTGTAGATTTCAACTGTTTGCCACATTCAGAACCACACTGATGTTTATCTCCTGTATGAAGTTTAAAAGAAAAAAAATAAATACATTTTTATTCTTTACGTTACAACATTAAATGCCGGATTAAATTATGAACAACAGTTCATAACCATAAGCAACTGTAAAATGTAGATTACAAAAGCAAAGCCATTTAATTTAATAATGTTCCTTTCTCTATTACAATGACTCAGTACATGAGCACAATCATTGGACAGAAGAAGATGAAATAAGTAAACTAAAGAGATACTTTGTGCGAGAGACCCAATTGATAAGACTACTGGTCACATTTATTTAACTACATTAGAGAACTGCATCATCATTTTGTCATTATACTCTTAGCATATTATTTACAATTATATCTTGTTTTTATTTTATTAACAGACATGAAAATTGATAATTTTCGGTTTCATTTATATAACTGAGCACTATGCCAAACATGTGAAATGCACCTTTAATGATCTGTATCTGTTCTGACAATTCTCCACACCAAACCAATTTGACTTCAAAACATGTCAAAATGACTTACTTCAATCAGCAAAGCAAAACCAAGGAATTAGCAAAGTGTTAATGAGCACTGAGAGAAAAATCTGGAGATGCGAGACATTGGATTAGTACGGTTATTTGTGTCTGCTCTGGATGGGGAGTGGGAAAAAGGCATGGCTAGCTGTGTGACACACCGGAGACAATAATACTCTCTTTTAAGGTTAACATTAAAAATAGTTAGAATTAATGGATGTGTAGTGTTAGCCACGATACAGAAGGAGGTCATCTGGAGTTGAACTCATTCTGAATATTTGGGTCATCCACCCAAGTTAGCTCAGCACCAAGAGGTGATCACTTGACACCTCAGCACTTCTCTTTATCCAAATGTCCAGAACATTTGGCCTCAGAGAAGACGACATTTGGATACAGAATAGACAATGCAACCACAGCCAATCACTGACCTTTGTCCCAAGGTATGCTGGTACCAGGTATGCTCATAACAAACCTTGTAATCAAATATCGTGTTAAGGTAATCTTTAACTAGAACAGAACTCAAATAACAATTCACCACTTCAGCAGAAACCACACATTTCCTTCCTCCTATTCTTGCCGCTCCATGTACATAGGTTTTTCATCAGAGGACTGTTGAAGTCTCCCAGTTCATCTACACAACTAGTAGGTGGTACTCTCAGCACTGAATTCCAAATCTCTTAAAAAGCTCTGAAGAGTTGTTTGGTTCATGTGCACACACACAAATAATGATGAAGGTTCTCCTGTATGGAAGTTGAATTCTCATTAAGTTGACTTTCTAATCCTGTGGAAGAAACTCACACTGTAAGGAACTCAGCCGAGGTCTGCTCAGTACCCACACCCCTATTACTCCTTGCCTGGATTTTCAATATCCTCCATAATCTCTACTTCATATCCCATATTAGAGAAGCAATATTCTATTGGTCAGAGGCCAGTTTTCACCACCAAGGTCAAGTAGACATGGATCCATTTTAACTCTTGATCATATTCAACTGTCACTTCAATCAACTTTCATCCTTCATCTGGTGATCTTGCAGAGTGGCTCAATGCGTTTTATCATATTACGGTTGACAGTCTGCGTGGGCTACCTGGCCACCATGCACTCGTCAGTGATCACTATGCCCCAAACTGGATCGAGGCATGAGGCACTATATTCCTGCTATTAGCAAGGGTCTCTGTAATTGAGCTGAGAGGGCCATTCATGGATTGTTTTATGTCAATACCTCATCTCAGACTAGTTTTCAATGGGTAACCTGGTCAGCAGTAGGGCTGTAGGATTAATCCATTTCTCTATGGCATAACTTGTATTTGTAAATGTCAAGAGCTGTGATATTAACTACCCTATACATTATAAAATATTCAGCACTGCATGCCCATCCGTGAAGCTTGTCTTTATTCCCCCTCTTCCATATCTGCTTATCGAAGAGCAAATGGATTGAATTGCTACATTCCATTCATTAACGATGAGCACAAACTGCCTTATGGGTAAGCACAACAAGGAGTGGGCAAAAACATATAGCTGAAAATTCTGACCCATATATGATGCATTTGAATAGTAGTTTAATATTTTTCAGTCTGAAAAATCTAACAAATATACTGATTAATTGTACACAATAACAATACTTGAAGTATTTTACAAGTATACTTAACCCCTCATTGTGAAGTCTTGTCACCCTCACATGCAAAGCACACACCCAGTGATTTCATAAAGTATTGCAACCCCTTCACTTTCTGCACAATTCTCTGTGTTGTAGATTTCATTTTAAATGGATATATTTGCCATTTTTCCCCTATCAATCTATACTCAATACCCCATATCTACGTGCATACATATTATCAGAAAGGTATGCAAATTTTATCACAAATCAAAAACTGAAATCTCACATTACTTTACATGACAGCATTACATTTCACCCTTATCAGCATACTTAATAAATGTCTTGGTTAGAAGTTCTTATGTTTGTGAATCAGTGTTAAGAGTTTAGTAAGCTGTAGAAGATCAGCAGATATCTTAAAGAAGTAAAACATTTCTCTTTATTATTATGATAAAAAAAATCCTGAGATGAGACTTTTTGGAAGATTTTTTCAAATCCTGCGAGTTGAGACCTTGGCCACCTTTTCTAGTCATGCCCTCCTCTCAACCATATTCAACCACGCATGTGGTAATCTCACCTCTCATTCGTGTGAAGGCTGTTGACAGACACAGTTCCTGCTCTCTCAGCTCTTATAAATTTTAACGTTTTACTCACTTTAAGTTCCCAATTAAAGAAGACATATTATGTCCAAATCTTATTGAAGAACTTCATCACAAAGGGTTATCAACAGTAAAAATGAGTACGCTGGGCAAATCTAGCCCCGAGAAACGATGAAGTCAAACGAAATAACACCAAAAATGTTGATCGGTGGGCGGCACGGTGGGACAGTGGGTAGCGCTGCTGCCTCGCAGTTGGGAGACCTGGGGACCCGGTTTCGCTTCCCGGGCGCTCCCTGCGTGGAGTTTGCATGTTCTCCCCGTGTCTGCGTGGGTTTCCTCCGGGCGCTCCGGTTTCCTCCCACAGTCCAAAGACATGCAGGTTAGGTGGATTGGCGATTCTAAATTGGCCCTAGTGTGTGCTTGGTGTGTTTGTGTGTGTCCTGCGGTGGGTTGGCACCCTGCCCAGGATTGGTTCCTGCCTTGTGCCCTGTGTTGGCTGGGATTGGCTCCAGCAGACCCCCATGACCCTGTGTTCGGATTCAGCGGGTTGGAAAATGGATGGATGGATGGATGTTGATCGGTTAAACAGCAAATTTTTTAAATGAGTATCAATAAACTCTACTGAAGCAGTTGGTGGTGATGGTGGGGAAGAAGAAAACAACAACTTACAATATCACAAAGAATATCTACAACCATTAACACCGTCCGGTCTTCCACCGGCCGAATTACTGTAGAAAGAAGGATGTATCCAAGAAAGGTAACGTTGTACATCTTCCACAGATAACATTAGACACCAAAGGAGATCTTGATATGCCATTCATATTAAAACGTTAACAGTTTCCTGTTAGAAGAGCTTTTGCAAAGACAATTAACAAATTACAGGGACAAACATTCGAAAAAGTTGTTTTATTTAATAGAGAGAAAGAAATAAAACTCACTCATGGGCAGCTATATGTGGCGTTGTCACAATGAAAGTCCAAAGACAGAATCACAATTCAATGTGATATTGACAAAAAGTTTAATTCCAAATATTGTTTTTAGTTAAGTTTTACAATTAATGTGTCAGTTTAAAAAGTTTTTGGGTATTAATATCAAAGCCAAACAAAATGAAATCGCAACAACAACCGTCTCCAACCCAAATAACACAGCTGGTCTCGCTACCGTCCTGTAGACCTTCCCTTTCACTCTTGCTGATACCCGTCTGTCACAAATCACTCCTGACACTCTTCTTCACCAACTCCACCCTACCTGCACTCTTTTTCACCTCTCTTCCACAATCTCCATTACTCTGTACTGTTGATCCCAAGTATTTAAACTCCTCCACCTTCACCACCTCAACTCCCTGACTCCTCACCATTCCACTGACCTCCCTCTCATTTTCACACATGTATTCTGTCTTCTTCCTACTGACCTTCATTCCTCTCCTCTCTCTCTTGAATGTAAATTATTAAATTTTAATATTTTTAAATATGGTCACTGCACAAAAACTGTTTGGTGTTTCTTATAGATGTTTGGGTGCTGATCACGAATATCACATCAAGATTTACCTATCACATACTGTTTCAGAGAAATCTTCAGTTTTGTCATGATTTTTTCTTATATTTGTATCCAAACATTTTCGCTCCTGTAAATGACTCATCAACAACGGTTTGTGCAGCCTGGCATTGGGCATTATGGGGCACGTCCAGGCATGGAATCAGGCCAGGTTGGAAGCTGTTCTGTGGAAGATGACATCCTGGGGAGGTCTGAACAAGCTTGACGCTGTCTCAACATGCTATAAAGGTGGCTGTTCCAATGATATGGCGAGAACAGAAAGACCATGCGACAGACTGTTACTCCTGTTTGACTAATGTCTCTGTTTTCTCTGCCAAAAACAAGAAGTCAATTGAATATCCTAATCTGCCTTCAGCAATGAGACCCATGCCACATGATGACAGTCTTCCAACTCCAAAACCACCAGAGGATTGGACCTTAGACGAACCAGATGAACAAACTGCAATGCAGGGTACCGACAGTGACATTGACCCGGATTTTGAACCGTGCTCATCAGGTGATCCACATCTGATAACACAGTCCGAATTGAACGATTTGGTCAGAGATTTGGGTCTGTCAAAAGCAAAAGCCGAGCTGCTGGGTTCGAGACTGCAGGAATGGTGTTTGCTGTCACCAGGTATGAAAATTTCTGTGTTTCGAGGCCAACATCATGATATAACCAAATTTTTTTTCACAAGTCAACAGTCTCTGTTTCTGTTGTGACATTAAAGGATTGTTCTCGCCCTTGGGTTGTGATCATAACACAGAAGAGTGGCGTCTCTTCATTGATTTGTCAGTGTTAAGTCTGAAAGCTGTTCTGCTACACAATGGCAATGTTTATCCTTCAGTACCTGTTGGCTATGCTGCACACATGAAAGAAACGTACGAGAATATGGAAGTGCTGCTGAAGCACGTCCAGTATAGCAGGTACAACTGGAATATCTGTGGAGATCTTAAAGTTGTTGCTCTGTTACTAGGACTGCAGCTCAGCTGTACAAAGTACTGTTGTTTAATCTGTGAATGGGACAGCCGTGCTAAAGAGTCGCACTATTCTCAACAGAACTGACCACTCCATAAAATGTTAGTTCCAGGATAGAAAAATGTGGCACATGAATCGCTTGTTGACCTGGCAAAGATATTTTTGCCTCCTCTTCACATAAAACTGGGACTCATGAAGAATTTTGTGGATGCACTGAACAAGGAAGGCGAAGGTTTTCGTTATTTAAGACAGATGTTCCCAAAAATAATTGATGCCAAAATCAAAGAGGGCATTTTTGTTGGCCCCAGATCAGACATGTTATGAGTGACAAGGTGTTTGAAGATCTGTTAGTTGGGCCGGAAAAAATTGCCTGGAAAGCCTTCAAAGACGTTGCTGACAATTTTCTGGGCAATTACAGAGACCCAAACTACATTCAGCTAGTAGACAAACTTCTCAAAGCATACAAGACAATGAAGTGCAACATGTCACTCAAGATTCATTTCCTCCACTCACACTTGGACTTCTTCCCCGCAAATCTCGGTGCTGTCAGTGACGAACACGGTGAAAGGTTTCACCAGGACATTGCTACGATGGAGAAACAATACCACGGC
Organism: Erpetoichthys calabaricus; assembly: GCF_900747795.2. Classification (NCBI taxonomy): domain Eukaryota; kingdom Metazoa; phylum Chordata; class Cladistia; order Polypteriformes; family Polypteridae; genus Erpetoichthys; species Erpetoichthys calabaricus. The sequence continues at coordinate 349,583,043 of NC_041394.2, read as the reverse complement.
AGCTGGAATCTATCATGATGCACCTGACATTGAATACAAAAGAAAACCAGGAGCAAAACACTTGGAATTCTGTTGAATTTAATAGCTTATGTGAAACATAAACGTGACTAAATACGTTATTGTCAGTAAACACATAAATGTCTATTTCTCAGAGTTCCTACGTGATGCACTAAAACCAACTTTTCAAAAAAAAACAAAATTGTTGTGCAGGGTTACTCTCTGTAATGTAAAATAGTTAGTTCTATTATGCATATGTAACAATTCCCATGAAAATAATCTGTTTAAATTGTACATCCTCATCCCAATACGTGAGCGGCCGAACTGTGCCAGTGTGTAGCGCAAGCAAAGGGTTTGGCGAGCGAAATGAGCAGTGGTCAAAGTCTCCTAGTTCTCCTATGTTTACATCCCAAGGCTTGAATTTTGAAGAGGAGTTGTAGTTATCCCTCCATCACTTAAAAGTCCTGCATGGTTTACCTTATTAAAGTAGGGGGAACACCCCTGGACTTTCAAGGCAGAGAAGGCTTTCATTATTGGCACTTTTGTGCCTTTACAGAATTAGCTAAGTGAATGCGGAGATAATTTATTTTTTTAATACAGCACATACAGAGCCACAATAAACGAAGAGTTTCTCATTTATTTTCTGGGCATTATGAATACACATCCATTTTCATAGCAGCATATGCAGTTCAGGATTACCGGGAGTCGCTGCCTATCATTGCTGCAGTGGCTACAAACCTGGACCCAGCTTTGGATGGGATAGCAACCTCACACATGTCATCAATGCATTGTTCAAAAAAATAAAGTATATTTGGTTAGTGTTTCATAATTTTAACATTGGCTAGACATTTGTTAATATTGCAACGCATAAGGATAATCTCTCCATTTCATACATACAGTGCAAATAGAAGTGCACAGTCTGAAAGACAAGCAAGCAGCAAGGCTAAATGATATGATATACTTAATTCATCCAAACGAATCAGCCAGCACTAAATTTGTATCTGTCTTTTTACTTTTTTATAAACTAAAATAATGTTGATTAGTACAACTAAAAGGACATATTATGTATTTGAATGGGACGATGATGAATGCATTTGCCTCTCCAGTTACGACTAATTTGTATGGTTCCAGTCAGTTTAACGACTAATTCTAAATTAATATGCAGGCATGAGCAGCAGCAAAGTCTGATCAGTTCTGTGACGTAACTTGAAAACACCACAACGCAGGCTATTTGAAAGGAAGTCTGAGATCGTGGTCTTAAATGGAAACGTTTGATTTCACGAAAGTAGCCTTAAAATTGGAACCAAGTCTGAAAAAGGAGGAGTACACTGGAAAATGAATGTATCAGGAGACATTGGAAATGTGAATTACTTTGACCAGTCCATAAAATAATGCTTTTCATAAATGTTATTAAACAGCTAATGTGTCATCCGTGCAAAAATAAACCATTCAGACACCAGTGTCACAATCGTGACAAAGAGATTTGTGTGACAAACCTGGAATGAAATGTGTATTGTTTCAAAAGAATTTGTGTAGATGAAAACCTCCTGAATTGGCTTTGTTTTTGGTAGTTTATGTGACACTGTTTTAATAATGCTTGAATTTTATATATTTTTTTTTTAAATTTTATTGAGTTTATTAAAATCAAATAACATTCCATACAAATAACTCAGGTTTTACAAAAAAAAAAAGGTTCAAAACAGGTTCAGTTTTATTTCTATTGTTTATTTCCAGTAGCATACTGTCCGTTTTCCTGTTACTTGACAGACAATGCCAGTAAATGAATTTCATACATGCACATGTTAGGATAATTTAGGTAGTTCATGATGAGTATATTTTTAATATTAATTTTAAAAATATTTTATATTTAATTTTAATATGTATTTTTTAATTAATTTTATACTTTTAATAAACTCTATGGTAAAAACCATTTCTAATTACATAGCAACTAATTTCCCCCAACATTGTGTGAAAATAACACCTTTGAATTGGCCAATCAAAGTGACCAATTTTAAGCCCAAATTCCACTTTTTCAGTGACTGCATGTCTGGACTTGGATCAGCAATCAACAGGGATGGATGTGTTCTAGTCAGAATAACATTGTGGAATAAAACTCCAGAAAACACCAACCCTTAGTTATCTTCTCCATTGGTCACTGGTGGTGTCAATCTACATATGTACTGTTGCATAAAAGCAGTTTGGTAGGCTGGAAGAAAGAAAAATCCTATAACAAAAAGGCAGCCTACTAGTCTGAATTATATTAAATGATGCTGTCAGGGGCCAGGATTCAAGAGGGAACTTAATCTTGAACCTCCTTTGTAATCATAATCAAAAAGCACTTGTCCTTGTTATGCATTCCAGAGCATCATATAATGTGTCATTATGTATTTTCATTTTTGGGAATACAATTGCACAGCTGACTGTATATAAACAAAGACTTTTATGACTTAAAACACTCTCCGAAGCAGTAACAATTATAACAGTAACAATTATAAGTGATTTTTCAGTTTCCTCAGGTGTTCATCTGCATTCTGACCACCCACTTGTCATTCAATGAATGCGGCATACTGCTAAATGTAGTCCATCAAGTCAAGTTAGGGAGCATGCACTGGTACTGTGTGTTGCCACACCCACCACACAATGAAACAACTCGTGATCCTAGTTTGCAACCCCCCCACCCAGGCATACACGCGGTCCAGTCCCACCCTCCAGAGATGACCCTCTATCTGCCGCAGCCAGGTTTTACGTGGGCGACCCCTTGGCCTGGTCCAGCCACACGGGTCCCCAACAATGAGAATCTTACGAGCCGGATCACCCTCGGGGAACACACCACATGGCCGTAGTGCTGTACCTGATGCTCCCTCGCAATGCAGGTAATGTGCCTCATTCAGGACTCCATGAGCAACACAAAGTCAAACCAGCGGTACCCAAGGATTTTCTGGAGAGACACAGTACCAAAGGAGTCCAGTCCTTGTCTCAGGTCACTGGATAGCATCCATGTCTCACAACCATATAGCAAGACAGGAAGCAACAGGATTCTAAAGACTTGGAGCTTCGTCCTTTTGCAGAGATATTGGGAGTGCCACACACCCCTTTCCAGCGACCTCATGACCCCCCATGCTCTCCCAATCCGTCTACTGACTTCACAGGAAGAGTCACCAGAGACATGAATGTCACTGCCAAGGTAAGTAAACCTCTCGACAAGTTCAACACTCTCTCCGCAAACAGACAAATTGCTGATGGCTGTGCCCAAGAAGTCATTAAAGGCCTGGATCTTGGTTTTTATCAGGACACTCGCAAGCCCAGACACTCAGACTCCTCATTCAGTCTTTCGTGCGCCCCGATCAGAGCCTCCATCGACTCCGCGAAGACCACAGCATCATCAGCAAAGTCAAGATCTGTGAATCTTTCTTCACCAACAGATGCCCCACAGCCGCTGGACCCCACGACCTTGCCCAACACCCCAGTCCATACAAGCATTGAACTGAGTAGGAGCAAGAACACATCCCTGACAAACCCCAGAATCAACTGGGAAAAACGCAGAGGTCCTGCCTCCACTCTGCACAGCACTCACAGTACCAGTGTACAGGCCAGCCATGATATCCAGCAACCTCGAGGGGCTCCCTCAGGATGTCCCACAGGGCAGCTCAATCAACTGAGTTGAACGCATTGCAAAAATCAACAAAGGCTGCAAAGAAACTCTGCCAATATTTGCGTTTGAGTTCAATGAGAACCCATAGTGCCAGGATGTGGTCGATGGTAGACTTCTTAGGTGTAAAACCAGACTGTTCCTGGTCGCTGGTAGGTGAGCAAGTGGTCATGGATCCTATTGAGGACGACCCTAGCAAGGACCTCACATGGCACCAAGATCAGTGTTATCCCCCTGCAGTTGCTGCAATCACCCTTGCCTTTACAGATAGGGACGATAAGTCCCGTTTTCCAGTCAGTTGGGATGATGCCAGTGTCCCAAATGGAAGCAAAGATTGCTTGCCTTACCACCAGCCTGGAGAAGTTCACCCAGGATACCACAGATCCTTGCTGCCTTTCCTCCCCCTCAGCTGGTTCACCACCTGTACATTCTCAGTGAGATTTGGTCATTCACAGCTAATTAGGATCAGCCTCAAGGACCGTGAACGCACGCTAAGGAGAAGTGCTCGGATAATCTGCTGTCTTGCTGCAGCTGCTGTTGGCAAGCTGCGTGTTCTGCTTGTCGTTGTTTTAAGAGCTGGGAGCACCTGAAGTGTGTCTGCCAAAAGCATTCCAACAACTGTTAGGTTAGATGTCAGTGAAATTGTTTTAAATTGTAAGTAGCGTGTGACGTGCAAAAGTCACTGTCTCATGGGTTTTGCTTCCTAAGGTTGTAATGTCTAGTCTTGCATGTCGTCAAAGTGTCTCTCCGAGATGATCTGGTCTCGATCGCTTCGCTCAACTGCCCCCGGAGGCGCGCTACGCTCCTGCCACTTCACGTCTCTCCTGCTCGTGTGGTGAAAGGGGGGAGCTGAACGCATACTAAGCAGAAGTGGACGGATCAGCTACTGGCTTTGTGCTGCTTCAGTCAAGATGCCTGTTCTGCTTGTTGCTCTGCGCATCAATCATTTAAAAGCCTGTATAGCAGCTGTCCTTCTGTCTCACTGCCTTGTCTTGCGGGACGTTAAAATGTCTCTCGCGGGATGTCAAATTGTCTTCTGAGAAGATCAAGTATTGTTTCCCTGGTCTCCCTGCCAAGATCTTTTTTGTAATAGAGAGATATTACTCATATCCTTTGCCCAACATCCACATATCATATGTGTTTACAAAGTGTGTTTTAATAAGTTTACATGTGTTTAAAGTGTGTGGGAGGGGTATTTTAAGGCTTAAACTATAAAAAAAATGTTTATTTATATGATCTTTCTATATTGCGGCTTTTCACCTATCGCTGATAGGTCTGGAACGTCCGCGATAGGTGGGGGATCACTGTACATACATACACATATATAAATATATGTTACAGTATATTAGTTTTACTGTCAAATAATGCAAAGAGTACGAGACACATGTTTCGCCCTAATTTGGGCTCATCAGGCGTACACACTCCACTGCACCCCCTCGCAGGGATCAAACCTCGGACGTCAGCATCAGAAGCCCCTTTACGCTGCGCCATGACGTGCGGTTCATTTATTTGACAGCCTGGAGGTCAAAGTAATTACATTCATAGCATTCATAGTCTGAAACACGATTTGATTGTATGGGTGGTTACCTACCAGGTAACGTATTTGGTTGGTCTGCCCGAGAGGGGATGCAGTGGAATGTGTACGCCTGATGAGCCCAAATTAGGGCGAAACATGTGTCTCGTACTCTTTGCATTATTTGACAGTAAACTATACAACATTCTATGATCTGCTCCTCGCAACTGAGAGGGCATGGTAGATGTTTGCCGACTTGCAGACACAAATATATATATACTCCTCCCACCAGGAGTTGCAGAGCACTACTTGAGGCTTTTGTTACACCTGGGAGTGATTCCAGGTCTGATTAATGGACCTCCTGGAAAGCTCCCTGGCCCTGCTTAAAAGAAGCCGCCTCATTCCATTCGGAGAGTCAGAGCTTGGAGGAGGTGGACAAAGACGAAGCTTGCCTGGAGGAATAGAGGCAGAAAGACAAAGGAAGGAAGGAAGAGAAGTAAGAGAGAAGTGTGCTGTGCTTTATGTACTGTGCTGTGGGAAGCAGAAAAATAGCGCTTCCCAGCTGTAAAGAAAATGTGTGTGCTGGTCTGGAACTTTTCTGCCCGTCTGTGTCAGGTTAGGGTGGTTGTTAGCACTCCAGTGGTCCAAAAGTGGCATCCCAGATGAAACTTGATGGCCATCTGCAGGCAGGAGCCCCACTTTAAAAAAATTTTTTTTTGTTGCCAACCCGATACAACTGTGCCAGCACCAGCACACTAAAATGCATCAACACCGATTGAAGAGGGTCATGGACACACCATTCTTACTCTTGGGAAAGAAGACGGCCAGGTGAGGTCCAAAGGCAGCAAATAGCCAGGTACTCGCCATTGCAGGTGTTTCCTGGAGTGGTGTGCAAGGAAGAGCGGCTACCGGGAAGAAGGAAGCTCCAGAGGACAGGATCCAAAAGGTAGGTGTTGGGCCTGTACACCTACTTTCTAGATGGTGAATGCTCGGATCTGCATTTGTGGCCGAAGCTCGCCGATTCGCAACGAGTCAGCTGAGGAAGACCAGGGTGTACTGTATTCCGAATATAGGAGCGAGGAGTAGTATCACCTGGGGTTTTACAACACCAAAGGGCCGAAGCAGATGGGAAAAGGGCCTCCCCGTACTCCTGGATGCAGGCATAAGGGTGGAGGATGTGTGCCAGGTTCCCGCTGTGACATAGGAGACGGGATCAGTGATTCTCCACCCTGAACCTTTACCACCCCCAATTGAAGCAGCGCAGGAAATGCGCAAGTGCATTACTCCCGGCAACGGAAGAGGCACGTAAAAGGAGCTGGGTTGCTGATGCCGGTGCTCAAATCGCTCTGCCTCAAATACCGGCAACAGCCTCATGTCATTCAAAGGGAGCGCAGACAGCACAGGGTCTCTCTTCATGCCATAGAGGGATCCAGACAGCAGCCACGCCCAAGAATAGAAGGAAGACTCGGAGGGGAAAAGGGGGACAGGTCTAGGTGCAACACGTGAGGAGTATCGCCCTCCATGAGGGTGGAGAGACAAACCGCCCTCAGATGGCTGTGAATTGGGGCAGAATGTTTCTCAATGTTTTCATTTCCACAGGGCGCAGATACAAGGAGGGGAGAGAAGATGTTTTGAGTGTTTTGGTCTGGGCCATGGGTGGACATTTCTTGTCATTTTATTTCAGGATGGAACCATAGATCAGACTACTTAGACTCCCCCTCCTGGAGAATGGTAGTACTCACGGGACAGGACACCTCTCCCCATGGAGCTCAGCGGGGGGGGAAGGGCACTGTGACGGATGGCCTGGACGCCAACCGGGTGGAAGAGTTGAGGGGGTGTAACTGTTTACTACATTACCTTCCCCAAGACAAAAGAGGGCAGCCCTCCTGGATTGCCACAGCACCACGGATTCCTGCAGGGCATGCCAGGAGTTGTAATTTGGAGCAGCACTGATGGGTTCCATGGGCACCACCAGGGGTTGCTGCAGCTACAGCTGAGTCTTTTGTGGCACCACTTCCACCACACCTGGAAGTGTGACAGGAAGAAGGTCAAGAAACACCTGCACCACTTGCGTGTGTACTATAAAAGGCCCCAGCCACCACACCTCGAAGGGCCTAAGTCGAGAGGAAGAAAGACAAGCCTGCGAGAAGGAGTGGAGGAGAAAAGGACTGTGCCATATGCTGTGCTTTTGGTGTTGTGGATAATGTGCTGTGGGGAGCGAAGGAAGCGGCCCACATGTAAATAAACCGTGTGGTAAAACTTGTGTCCAGCCTGTCTGTGTCGGAGTTAGGACGGCTGAATGTGCCCTTGGGCTTCACAATACATATACCGTCTATACTCGCATTTAAGTTCTCCTGCGTATAAGTCAGGGATTGATTTACCGTATACTTTCTGGTATTTTATAATGTCGGTCATATAAGTCGAATGCGGAAAACTCACGCTATTGGTTCAAGAGATAATGATATGCTAACGCCCACATGAGAGAGTAACCACGGAGCACACAGTCTCTTTTTTTTCCCCATGTATTGTGCCTACGTGTCCCGAGCTATTCCGAAGTGACGCTTGCACTGATTTGTGTTTTTTGTATCTCACACCCTCACACACCTTTATCGTAAGAGCATCCCTTATCTACTATGGAGCATTCGATCAGAAGAGAATATGAAGCTGGTTTTAAATTAAAAGTCATTGAAGTGGTGAAAGAAATTGGTAACTGCACTGCTGCAATAAAATTTGATGTGTCCGAGAAACTCGTGTGAGATTGGAGGAAACAAGAAGATGTAAAGAAATAAATTAACTGTCACATTTTTGAATGGGTGTATAAGCCGGGGTCTGATTTTATGGGTTTCAAGACCCGACTTATACATGAGTATATATGGTATGGGTATATATATATATATAATATATATATATAAAAAACACACACACACAGTTATGCTTGTAACTTCACATACGCTGGCTGAATTTGTCAAATATTGACCATTGTTTGGAAAATATAAGGAACTGTGCTGAAAACTTTCCTTTTAATTAGGTAGTATGTTCAGGCAAAGTAATTTATTATCATAAAATTGTGTGTGCCTTTTTAAATCATAACAACTGAAATCGCCCAATTAAGTAGCCTCCTTAGCGTTAGACCTGAGCGTTATTCGGGCAACTTTACAGATGCATCTTGCATAAGCATTAGAACCGAGAATCAATCAATCAATCAGTTCTGCCATTCATGAGAGAAATTATGTCTAAGTGTAGGTTTTCACTAATTATGAAATATCTGCTGTGGAGGATTGCCGGCTTCCCAGTCCGGCCCTCACCCCCAGGCCGCTAGGAGGAGCCCTCTGGACAGCATATTCGTGCCCCCGAGTTCCAGCAGGGCCTCATGGACTTTGTAGTGTCGTTACACAGCCACCAGGAGTCGCTGTAGGGGGGCTAGTGGGCCCTTACGTGCCCTATAACCCGGGAGTGCGTCACAGTCACGTGACTGGAGGAAACGACGTGCTCCCGGGATGAAGAAGAGGAATGTTTGCCCTGACCCGGAAGGAAACGGACTTGTGGGTTGTGCCAGGAACCACTTCCGGGTCAGGGGATATAAAAGGACTATGGGAAGCCCAGTACACTGAGCTGAGCTGGGAGGTAGGGTGGCAAAGTGTCTGGGCGAGGAGGATTGTGTTGATTTATAGAGAAGAGTTTATTGTATACGAGTGTGGAGTGGAGGGTGCTTTGTGCACTGTGTGACAACAAAATAAATAGTTGTTGTACTTTTACCTCGTGTTCAGAGTGGTACCTGAGGGTTCAAGAGGTGGCTCCACGCCTCAACTGTTACACTGCACTTTACCAACAATGAAGACTTTGATGAGAATACTCATCCAGCACCCAAAATGAAGAAAATTTGGGAGATGTATGTAATAAGCATATAAGTTTAATATGTCACTGTGCTCTGTACAAAAAATATTTTATAAATTCACTCACATGTGCAGCTAACACAAGGCCTGATTTAGCACACAGGAGTTCGCCATATAAGAACTGCTACATAAGCTTTTAAAGACGAGAGAAGTTAAGGACAAACTGCGAAATGGGCCTTGTACTCTTTCTGTGTGTCAGAGTCAGCATGACATTGGATCTTCTTTTCCTTGGTTGGAATGGCATGATTTACCTAAGTGGGGGCCTGCACATGGAGAAAGAGTATAAAGCCTTGGAACATTGCCTGGCACACCTTTGAAGCTGATGGACGGATGTGAGATAATATCATCCGATCCAGAATATCCTTCCAGCGCAGTGACGAAAATGGCAGACTGTATACAATGGGCTCCCACTTCGGTGATGGTCTTGTCATGGCTTCCAATTCTGTTATGCCGCGTAAATTGTTATTAAAGAACGCTACATTATTTCTCCTATGTGATTTCTTACTGCCGTATCACTAAGGGAGGGGTATCGCCTTTTAATATCATATCTATATAGTTTCGGGTTATGCAACATGCCGTAATTACAAAAGAAGTTATTCCAACAAGGGAGCTAACACTCTCTACAGGATTCAAAATACCAGAGCATTGTAGTAAAATTTCAGAGCGTGATGTCAGCATCGAGGAAAGTCTCATGGTTTATAAGGGCAGACCATCATGGGTACAGTACATCACATCAAAAAGTGCAAGATTTGGCATAAAGCTTGTGAATCTAAAACGGGATACATTCGGAATTCAGTTCTATACACAGGGAAAGGGACAATGTTTGATCTGAAATACAATCAGTACAGCGTTGCTACATCATCGGTGCTGACTTTCATAGATGCTCTCTTGGATCAAGGTTACTGTGTAACCATGGACAATTTTTATATTTCGCCAGAGCTATTTGACATCTTCCTGCAAAAAAAGACTGACGCATATGGAACAGTGCATCCCAACTGTCATGGCAGGCCTGAAGACTTTGGCAGAGCTAAATTACAGTGAGGTGCGCTAGTAGCTTGGCAAAAGTGCCAGTGCATGAAATGGAAGGGCATGAAAGACATTTGTCTTCTTAGCACTGTGCATAATGCATCTACAGTCACTGGACAGGCAAAAGGCAACAAGCAGGTTACAAAGCTTTGTGCTGTGGTCAACTACAATGGCACGTTGGGCAGCATAGATTGTGCAGATCAAAAAATGACTTTTATCCCCTTATGCGGAGGCAACAAAAGAAATACTACAAAAAGAAATGTTGTCATCTGCTGGAACAGTGCATTTGGTATCTCATACAAACAAGAAGCTGGCGAAACTGTAAATCATGCAAACTTTACATGTCAGCTTGTACAACAAATCAGTGTTGCACATCCACCGTCCACACTACTGCTAAAGAGACGCGGTCAACCAGGCACATGGCAGATCAATCCAGAGCATCTGATTCGTAGACATTTTATTGATTAAATACCTCCAACAGAAAAAAAAAAAAAAAAAAAAAAAAACAGAATCCAACTCGTACCTTTGCAGTGTTCAAAAACTGATAAACCTGGAAAGAAAATCCAAAAAGAAACACACTATTATTGTCACGACTGTGACGTTGGATTGTCTCTTTCACCGTGCATTAAGATTTAACATGCAAAGGACTCATTTTGAGATTACATACTGTTTTGCCATCATTAGCAGTATTATCATTACTGTTGTTATTATTGTTCATTTCATCTTATTATTTTTATCATTATTATACTTTTGAGATTTAATAAAAATATATTTTTTCATGCCAAAAAAAATGCAATGCCTTTTGGATGTGTTTTGGAATAAAATGCAACACTAAGGAGGTTAATTGATATTGGCAATTAAACACTACTTATATGTAAATATACCTGCACTTACACGTTTTATTAATTTTAAATCATTAATTGAACTAATGATACACACACACATACATACATATATACAAAGGAGCAGATACCGGTCCTGTTAATGGGTTAAGGACCTTTTTCGGCCCTGTCCAGCTCTCCTAGAGTAACTGCCTGTCTCCTGGAATCTCCTCCATGCCCTTGAGACTGTACTGGGAGACACAGCAAACCTTCTGGCAGTGGCACGTAATGATATGCCACCCTGGAGAAGTTGGACTACCTGTGCCACCTCTGTAGGGTCCAGGTATCGCCTCATGCTACCAGTAGTGACACTGACCGTAGCCAAATGCAAAACTAGTGAGAAAACAGAAGAACAGAAAAGATGAGAAGGGAAAAACCATTCCTGTTTTGGGGGTCGTCTCATTGCTGCCCCTCTAGGTCATCTGTTGTTCATTTCATGAACACCAAAGCAGCTGAAACTGATTAACAAGCCCCTCTTCTACTTAACTGACCAGATCAATAGCCCACAAGTTTTACTGACTTGATGCTATACTCTCATTAAAAAGTGGTCCTTTAATTGTGTTGAGTAGTATATTATATACAGTACATACACACACACTATTTTATATATATATATATATATATATATATATATATATATATATATATATATATATATATATATATATATATATATTACATACACACATACAAACAAACAAACATATACATATATACATACACATACAGTGGAACCTCGGTTTGCGAGCATAATTTGTTCCGAAAACATGCTTTTAATCCAAAGCACTTGCATATCAAAGCAAATTTCCATCCATCCATCCATCCATTTTCTTCCGCTTATCCGAGGTCAGGTCGCGGGGGCAGCAGCTTGAGCAGAGATGCCCAGACTTCCCTCTCTCCGGCCACTTCTTCTAGCTCTTCTGGGGGAATCCCAAGGCATTCCCAGGCCAGCCAGGAGACATAGTCCCTCCAGCGTGTCCTGGGTCTTCCCCGGGGCCTCCTCCCGGTTGGACGTGACCGGAACACCTCACCAGGGAGGCGTCCAGGAGGCATCTTAATCAGATGCCCGAGCCACCTCATCTGACTCCTCTCGATGCGGAGGAGCAGCGGCTCTACTCTGAGCCCCTCCCGGATGACTGAGCTTCTCACCCTATCTTTAAGGGAGAGCCCAGACACCCTGCGGAGAAAACTCATTTCAGCTGCTTGTATTCGCGATCTCGTTCTTTCGGTCACTACCCATAGCTCATGACCATAGGTGAGGGTAGGAACATAGATCGACTGGTAAATTGAGAGCTTTGCCTTATGGCTCAGCTCTTTTTTCACCACAACAGACAGATGCAGAGCTGCATCACTGCGGACGCCGCACCGATCCGCCTGTCGATCTCACGCTCCATTCTTCCCTCACTCATGAACAAGACCCCGAGATACTTGAACTCCTCCACTTGAGGCAGGATCTCGCTCCCAACCCTGAGAGGGCACTCCACCCTTTTCCGGCTGAGGACCATGGTCTCGGATTTGGAGGTGCTGATTCCCATCCCAGCCGCTTCACACTCAGCTGCGAACCGATCCAGAGAGAGCTGAAGATCGAGCCTGATGAAGCAAACAGGACAACATCATCTGCAAAAAGCAGATGGGGAAGCAAATTTCCCCATAAGAAATAATGGAAACTCAGATAATTCGTTTCACAACCCACAGATATTTAAATGAAAATGATGAATACAAAATCTTCACTCTAACTAACGGAATCCCTGCTATCTGTTGGCTCACTGGAATATTTTTCTTTTTTTGCGACTTTAACAAGGAAAGCTATCCAATGACAGTTGCTTTTGCCTGAAGAGTCACTACACTTGGACACAAAATTTTAAAAGATGCTTTACACACTGCAAGGTTTATAATCTCTTTTGGGATTCCCCCCTCATTGGGACAACAAGCGGAACAGCATCCCGAAGCAAGCAACCGCAGGCTCCCAGCACTGTAGCAGTTCGCCGTTAAAGAGAAACAGAAAAGATCACAGTCAAGCTATAAGCGCCTGCTGTCGATGGTAGATGTAAGGAACATTATAAATACAAGAGCACAGCATTACTTGGCCACTAACCTGGTCACGACCCTGCCTGATTGCAGTGTCTCTGCATAGGAGAGTGGCAGATCACGCTACAATAAATAACACTGCTGTTACTGTTTTACACTGAATAAAACTGATTTTGCTAAAATACTGAGACTCAGCCTCGTGTTTTGGGGTGCATGACAGGGACTCGCACGTTACAACACACACACGTGGTCACCATGCTATAGTAAACAGTATACGCTCATACGGATGTTGACTATATACAGTGGTGTGAAAAACTATTTGCCCCCTTCCTGATTTCTTATTCTTTTGCATGTTTGTCACACAAAATGTTTCTGATAATCAAACACATTTAACCATTAGTCAAATATAACATAAGTAAACACAAAATGCAGTTTGTAAATGGTGGTTTTTATTATTTAGGGAGAAAAAAAAATCCAAACCTACATGGCCCTGTGTGAAAAAGTAATTGCCCCCCTGAACCTAATAACTGGTTGGGCCACCCTTAGCAGCAATAACTGCAATCAAGCGTTTGCGATAACTTGCAATGAGTCTTTTACAGCGCTCTGGAGGAATTTTGGCCCACTCATCTTTGCAAAATTGTTGTAATTCAGCTTTATTTGAGGGTTTTCTAACATGAACCGCCTTTTTAAGGTCATGCCATAGCATCTCAATTGGATTCAGGTCAGGACTTTGACTAGGCCACTCCAAAGTCTTCATTTTGTTTTTCTTCAGCCATTCAGAGGTGGATTTGCTGGTGTGTTTTGGGTCATTGTCCTGTTGCAGCACCCAAGATCGCTTCAGCTTGAGTTGACGAACAGATGGCCGGACATTCTCCTTCAGGATTTTTTGGTAGACAGTAGAATTCATGGTTCCATCTATCACAGCAAGCCTTCCAGGTCCTGAAGCAGCAAAACAACCCCAGACCATCACACTACCACCACCATATTTTACTGTTGGTATGATGTTCTTTTTCTGAAATGCTGTGTTCCTTTTACGCCAGATGTAACGGGACATTTGCCTTCCAAAAAGTTCAACTTTTGACTCATCAGTCCACAAGATATCTTCCCAAAAGTCTTGGCAATCATTGAGATGTTTCTTAGCAAAATTGAGACGAGCCCTAATGTTCTTTTTGCTTAACAGTGGTTTGCGTCTTGGAAATCTGCCATGCAGGCCGTTTTTGCCCAGTCTCTTTCTTATGGTGGAGTCGTGAACACTGACCTTAATTGAGGCAAGTGACGCCTGCAGTTCTTTATACATTGTCCTGGGGTCTTTTGTGACCTCTCGGATGAGTCGTCTCTGTGCTCTTGGGGTAATTTTGGTCGGCCGGCCACTCCTGGGAAGGTTCACCACTGTTCCATGTTTTTGCCATTTGTGGATAATGGCTCTCACTGTGGTTCGCTGGGGTCCCAAAGCTTTAGAAATGGCTTTATAACCTTTACCAGACTGATAGATCTCAATTACTTCTGTTCTCATTTGTTCCTGAATTTCTTTGGATCTTGGCATGATGTCTAGCTTTTGAGGTGCTTTTGGTCTACTTCTCTGTGTCAGGCAGCTCCTATTTAAGTGATTTCTTGATTGAAACAGGTGTGGCAGTAATCAGGCCTGGGGGTGGCTACGGAAATTGAACTCAGGTGTGATACACCACAGTTAGGTTATTTTTTAACAAGGGGGCAATTACTTTTTCACACAGGGTTTGGATTTTTTTTCTCCCTAAATAATAAAAACCATCATTTAAAAACTGCATTTTGTGTTTACTTGTGTTACATTTGACTAATGGTTAAATGTGTTTGATGATCAGAAACATTTTGTGTGACAAACATGCAAAAGAATAAGAAATCAGGAAGGGGGCAAATAGTTTTTCACACCACTGTATATGAGCGAGGCATGCCGACTAAGAACGAGGATAGGAGACGATTACCCACAATCCCCACGTGATGCTCGGTGGACAAAGCGTTTATGTACTACTCATATTGCAAGACCTCGCTCGTTTATCAAGTAAAAATTTACTACAAATTTTAGCTCGACTAGCAAAACACTAGCAAACCAAGTTACTCACAATCCAAGGTTTCACTATATATGTACACACACATTATATATATTATATATTACATATATACACACATACACATATATATTTTTTTCATATTACATTCTCCAAACAGAATCTAAAACTTCAGCAAAGGTGCATAAATAAAAAAGAGAAATCAGAAAGGGAACTAAACAGGACAGAATAAACTTTCATCCAACAAAGCCTAACTAACTATTGTGTTTTTCTGGTATTATTACACTTACTTGAAGAGCCGATCATTTTGTTAAGACAAATTCATGCAGAAATCTAAAGAATTACAAAGGACTGACAAACTTTTTTTTTCTCTTGAGTTCTATTTTTAAACAGCACTCTTTGTCAAGGGCAAAAATGTACAAGTACAATGCAACAAGAGAAAATTGAAAAATCTTCCAACGACATACATGAAGCACATTAAAACACACAGCAAGTTCAATCCCTTTCAAAGTGTCACACAATAAGCTCAAGACCACCCTTTGATGCTGATAACCCCCGACCCTAAGGCTTACACACACTTTTATTTTTAACTTACCTTTTCTGGATTTCCCTGAAGTTGATGGCTGATCTTCTGGAGTTCTAATAGATGAAACTTCTTCATTCCTTTTTGCATCAGACTCTAATGATTCAGACTTCACATTGATAGAAGACTCTGGTGATGGACAGTGTCTGCTTTGAGAAGAGACAAACTCAGTCACTGCTCCATCTTGTTTGTCTTCCTTCACACTGTCAGTTCTTTTATATTTGTGTACTTCAATGCTGACAGACGTCTCTTCAGTTTCTTCTTTGATGCCCACTGACCCCAGTTCACATTCCTCATCCTTAAGGCCCAGACTCGCATGTTTAGGTTGGACACACTCCCATTCACAGTCCTCCTCCTTAACATGTGGGGTCCTTTTGTCGAGAATATTCATGTCGGCCTCACATTCCTCCTTTTTCAGGTCCATCTAGGCCTTACAGTAAATGACACCTTTTTCTGTCTCTACCTGTGGGGAAAAAAACAACAGAATTTGATTCTGACAAAACTACAACTTTCAGATTTAAGGACATTTGCATTGAATTTTACAACATCCTCTCAGTTAAAGTCTAAATCAAGTAAGACAGTAATTCACTACTCTTCAAATAAAATTTTTGGGTTTAAAACAAACTTGGGAGTTGACTGAAGGCTCAATCGAGTGGCAGAAGACAACCATCACTTACAATTGTGGATCAGCAGTTTTCATCACTGGGATTATACATTTGGTGATGTTGGGGTCCTAGAACAGTGGTCGCAGTTATGTTGAGAAATTGTTAAACACATAAGGCCTCAGGATTGTTAAAAATAAAACAACTGACACATCAGAAAGGGGAAGTGAAAGGGGAGATTAAATTAAAGCACAGCCTGCAACAGGAGAAGACGTACTTGTTTTATTATTCTGAATCTGCCCAATGCACAGCGGCACAGCACAATTTATATCACGGTACTCAGAATAAAAAGCCAGTTAGAACCTGTGGACTTAACCTGAAAAATCAAATTGTGTGTAGCTTACAGGATCATCGCAGTATCAAGTCAGGGGACACACAATCTCTCTACTTGACAGATGCAGCAATGTTTTAATAAAGGTGCCCAGAATATTAGTACACCTCATCACTTTAGGCATTAGGTATCAAACCAGCAACTACATACTTTATAGCTTTTTAAATTGGGGATATGTTACAATAAAAGCAAAATTTGAATTAAGACAGCGGTTTTCCCTTTGCTTTAATGAGAAGGTCTTAGCAATTAAAAAAAATAAAAATCAGGAATCTGAGGTTTATGAGTGAATCGGCACAGGATCAGATGCAGAACGTTTTTTAAGGCACCAGAGAAGCATTTTGAAAATCTGTTCTGTATACAGGGCAGCACGGTCACGCAGTGGGTAGCGCTGCTGCCTCGTGGTTAGGAGACCTGGGTTCGCTTCCCGGGTCCTCCCTGCGTGGAGTGTGCTTGTTCTCCCCGTGTCTGCGTGGGTTTCCTCCCACAGTCCAAAGACATGCAGGTTAGGTGCATTGGCAATCCTAAATTGTTCCTAGTGTGTGCTTGGTGTGTGTGTGCGCACCCTGCAGTGGTTTGTTTCCTGCCTTGCGCCCTGTGTTGGCTGGGATTGGCTCCAGCAGACCCCTGTGACCCTGTAGTTAGGATATAGCGGGTTGGATAATGGATGGATGTTCTGTGTACACTTGTAAGTTTAAACAGAGGGGCAATGGTACAGGGGGAAAAAAATGTTCCAGACTTTGTTGCGAAATGGTCAGGGGGCAATTTTTCATAAAGAAAAAAAATAAGACAACTCCAAATTATGAAAAGGCTGATTGTGGAAGTGAAGTGTGTAATCAGAATATACATTTAATGTACAAAAATCTACTCACATGTACAGGCCAGGCCAAAGTTAGCACACAGGGGCTCTCAGTATTTAGAACTGCTAGGCAAGCATTTGAAGAAAGAAAGATACAACTACGAAAATGGGCATTGCACTATTTCTGTATGTTAGAGCAGGGGTGGGCAGATTCAGTCCTGGAGGGCCGCAGTGGCTGCAGGTTTTTGCTCCAACCCAATTGCTTAATAAGAAGCACTTATTGCTCAAGTAACACTTCAGCTTCACTTTAATTGTCTCGCTCGTTAAGATTTTGAACCCTTATTGCTTATTTTAGTCTTACACAGATGTATTCTTGGTTTTTAATTGCTCCTTATTAGCAATAAGATGCAAATGACAAAAGAGACCAGCATTTCTCCATTTAGCTTGTTTTCATTTACACCTGTGTGTATTTATCATGCACTATTTGGTTTAATTAAATACTTGGAAGGAAAGTGAAGAGAAAAAAGTGAAGCACTGAGAATTACTCATCTGTTTTAGACTTCAAATCATTTGGATGATATCCTTAGAAAGGAAAATAAATCTAGGATATGAGAATGACCTGACATGGCAGAATTAAAGCACTAGCAAGCCATGAAATTAAATAATTGACAAGGATTGGTTTTTAATTAAGCAACTGGGTTGGAACAAAAACCTGCAACCACTGCGGCCCTCCAGGACTGAATCTGCCCACCCCTGTGTTAGAGATGAAATTGAATCCTCTCCTGGCCTTGTTTGGAACCTAAGCAAGGGCCTGCACGTGGAGAAGACAGTATAAAAGACTTGGACAGCAGCTAAATACTTTGAAGCCGATGGACGGATGGGTGAAACCGTCATCCGGTCCGGAGAATCCATCCAGCGTAGCAACGGAAAATGGTAGACTGTATACATCGAGATCCCACCTTGATAAAAGTATTGTCTTGCTATGGCTTCCTCCGTATGTAATGCCGTGTAAATCGACATTAAAGAAAGCTGTTATTTTCTCTTATGTGATTTCTTACCGCCAAATCACTATGGGAGAGATATCGCCTTTTAATATTATATCTATATAGTTTCGGTTTACTTAAAACGCGGCAATTACAAAAGAACTTATTCCAACTAGGGAGCTAGCGACCCCTAGAGGAACAAAGTGCAAAAACGGATCTGTAAAATGCTGCAGCTTTCCATAGCATGCCTGGAGTAACTCGATGCCGAAATGAGTTTGGGTAAAACAAACAACCGTCATTTTACAATTGATGATCATTTTTTGCCTTTCAATAAGTTCATTTTTAAATTAATTCAAGTTATATTTGAATAGCAATATTCTATCTGAGAGCCCTGTTCTGTAAAAAAATATATAAAAACGTAACTGACAAATGAGAGGGACCATTCAGTCCATTTGTTTCGCTAATAGTTTGGCTGTCCAAAAATCTCATCCAGACACTTCTTAAGGGTTCTGAAGGTTTCTGCATCAGCTCCAGGTCTATGCAGTTTGTTCCAGATTCCCACAACTCAAAGAAATGCTTCCAGGCTTCAGTCCTAAACGCACGTCCCCTTACCCTACACTGGTATGTTTGAGTATGTGATTCACAGTTAAATTGCAAGATTCCTGCTGGATCTCCTTTATCAATGTCTTTGAGGATTTTCAATACCTGGAGGAGGTCCCCATGCAGTCTCCTCTAATCAAGAATAAAGAGGTTTCATTTTCTGAGTCTAAAAGAGTACAACATATCCTTAAGTCCAGGAAAGTAACCTGATTGCTGTCCTCTTTTCCGCACCAAATCCTGCTATGTCCTTCTTGTAATGTTACTTTAATTAATTAACAAAGTCTTCTCCATCCCCCTCAATCCAAAGCCACAGTATGAATTTAGGTTGCACTGCTTGAAGGCTTGTTGATTGACACGTATAACCGAGGCATTGGGGATCAGCAAGGGGTTTACAAATAAAACTGGCTACTACTTAATGATGAAGGACGGTAGCCCAATGGTACAAGTCTTAATGAAAATTCGCAGAGCTTACTTTAGAAGCTCTAAAACAGACAGTTACTTTATTGCAGTTTTCAAAAATTCAAACCAAGTTTCAAGTTTACCAGTTTCATCTAGTGGAAGTAAATGTACACAAACAAAAAAAGAAATCATAAATAATTTCTTATTTAACACAGTACTAAGAGAGAGGAGAGAGGTTGGGAGCAGACGCTGATACAGCGCATTTCCGCACCCACCGCATGACAAACTAACTCAGGATCCCAAATAAGGACTCGAATGCAACTGTGCAGTGGGTGACACCTCAGCACCATACTAGTTCAGATGGAATGGATCACTAGGAGGTTATTTTTGGGTGCCTGGAGTGCCAATTCTTCCACCAACCCCCAGGTTTTTCCCTGCAGGTTGGAGAGCCTACTTGCAGGGCTGGATGCAGATTAAAATCATCCCCATTCATCCATTTTCCAACCCGCTGAATCCGAACACAGGGTCACGGGGGTCTGCTGGAGCCAATCCCAGCCAACACAGGGCACAAGGCAGGAACTAATCCTGGGCAGGGTGCCAATCCACCGCAGGACACACACACACACCCCAAGCACACACTAGGGACAATTTAGAATCGCCAATCCACCTAACCTGCAAATCTTTGGACTGTGGGAGGAAACCGGAGCACCCGGAGGAATCCCACGCAGACACAGGGAGAACATACAAACTCCACGCAGGGGAGACCCGGGAAATGAACCCGGGTCTCCTAACTGCGAGGCAGCAGCGCTACCACTGCGCCACCTAAAATCATCCCCAGGACAGAGCAATTGCAGGTTATGAGAGTTGCTCAAGGGCCCAACAGAGTAGTGTCGCCTTTGGCGTTTACGGGATTTGAACCGGCAACCTTCAGATTACCAGTGCAGATCCCTACCTCATAGTCACCACTCCACTCCCATTCCACACTACTAAACCCCAATGCTCCACCAGTATGTTGACAGAAGTGTGGAGGAGGTCTTCTGTAACTGACTCACCCTTTCAGCTCCAATGGCTGGAGATCTGGCTAACATGACTGACCAATCAGCTATGGGTAACCATAAGGGGAGGAGACAGACAAAGAACAACCCATTACTGACCTTCATGAGAAGTCTATTTAAATAAAAGAGAACCTTACCCAGAAAAGAAATGCCACCGAAGAGTTCCTAGTGTGACATGAGGGTGCCTCTCAATGCCCGGTCGGGCTCATCATGATAAAGCTACATGTAGCAGACACCACATGGGACTTGACTTCCAACTCGCCACCATTGTCCAGTACAAAATGAACACAAACAGATGCCAGTGGGATATGGGAAGAAAACCAGAGTACCTGTAAAGGACAGGAACCAATTATGGGAAACTGCACAGATAGACCATAAATAGGCTGGGGTTCCGATTCAGACTGCTGGAATTATGAAACAGTAACACTAACCACAAATCTCTATTCACTTCTCTAATACTCATTAACAGGTCAGAAAGTCCTAGCAGCAACTGCATTACCCTTATTTATTTATGTATTTATTTGTCATAGGACGTGTGCTTTTTATATTATTTGTCGTTGTTTGTTGTTCTTGCACCGTTTACAGATGTAGCTTTTACAATTTCATTGTATTGGTACGATGACAATAAACATTTCTTTCCTTACTTTGCATTAAACAGGTTTCAGAATGTTAGGCCATATTTATAAATACACACATCTTGATGTTGGTGGCCAACATTTGAGTGTAATTAACATTCAATTTATCCTTTTACAGGCACGTTAAACAGAGGTATACAGCCTTGGCCAAATGTTCTGAGAATTATACAAATATTAATTTTCACAAAGTTTGCTTCTTCCGTGTTTTTAGATCTTTTTGTCAGATGTTTCTATGGTATACAGAAGTAGAATTACAAGCAGTTCATTAGTTTTAAAGCCTTTTATTGACAATTCCAAAATGTTTATGCAAAGAGTGAATATTTGCAGTGCTGGCCCTTCTTTCTTTTTCAAGATCTTTACAATTTGCCCTGGCAGGCTGTCTGTCCATCAGCTTCTGGGCCAAATCCTGACTGAAGGCAGCTGCCCATTCTTGTATAATCAATGCTTGGAGTTTGTCAGAATTGGTGGGTTTTTGTTTGTCCACCCACCTCTTGAGGATTGACCACATGTTCTCAATGGGCAGTTTCCTGGCCATGGACCCAAAATTTCAATGTTTTCTTCCCCGAGCCTCTTAGTTCTCACTTTTCCTTATGGCCCAGTGTTAGATCATAATGGAAAAGGTATTGTTGGTCACCAAACTGTTCTTGAATGGTTGGGAGAACTTGCTCTCGGAGGATGTTTTGGGCCCATTCGTTATTCATGGCTGTGTTCTTAGACCAAATTGTGAGTGAGCCCACTGCCTTGGCTGAGAAGCAACCCCACACATGAATGGTCTCAGGATGCTTTACTGTTGGCCTGACAAGGGATTGATGGTAGTGCCGCTCACCTTTTCTTTTTTCCAGATGCCCCAAACAATCGAAAAGGGGATTCATCAGAGAAAATTACTTTACACCAGCAGTCCATTCCCTGTACTTTTTGCAGAATATCGCTCTGTCCCTGGTGTTTTTCTTGGGGAGAAGTGGCTTCTTTTCTCCCCCTTCATGACATCAGGTTATCATCCAAAAGACTTTGCCTCACTCACATCTGCCTGCTGCCATTCCTGAGCAAGCTCTGCACTGGTGGTGTCCTGAGCCATGAATAAACAATGGCACCAAAACGTCCTCCTACAGCAACTTCTCCCAACCATCCAAGAACAGTTTGGTGACCAACAATGAACAATCCAGCATGACGGAGCACTGGGCCATAAGGCAAAAGTGAGAACTCGGTGAACAAAACATCAAAATTTTGGAACCATGGCCATGAAACTCCCCAGACCTTAATCCCATTGAGAACTTGTGGTCAATCCTCAAGAGGCGGGTGGACAAAGAAAAACCCACAAATTCTGACAAACTCCAAGCATTGATTCTGCAAGAATAGGCAGCTGCCATCAGTCAGGATTTGGCCCAAAGGTTGACTGACAGCCTGCCAGAGCGAATGGCAGGGATCTTGAAAAAGAAAGAAGGGCCAACACTGCAAATATGGACTCTTTGCATAAACTTCATTGAACTATCAATAAAAGCCTTTGAAACTTATGAAAATGCTTGTAATTATACTGCTGTATACTATAGAAACATCTGACAAAATTATCTAAAAACACCGAAACTGCAACCTTTGTGAGAATTAATATTTGTGTCATTCTCAAAACATTTGGCCACGACTGTACAGCAGCAGCATGGCAGCACTACAATGTTCTCCCGCTATACACGTATATATTCGTTTACAACTCGGACAGACTTTTCTCCACCGTCACGGACTCCTGTTTATTCAGATCGTTTTTTAGCTTTTACTAATCAGAAGTATAAAGCCCTACCCCGCACTGATGAAGAAGAACGGATGGCAAAAATTAAAGCGTTGAGTTGGTGTGGAATCACCACCTCTCTGAATTCGGCGATCCGCGAAAGACACGACTGTAAGAATAAACGAACAGTAATGAATAGGGGCAGTCAAAATGGAACTATATAACGCGAAGTGAACGGCAAAGACGCGCGGAATCACTCAAACCAAGGCCGATGGTGGTCTCACGGAAGCGCTGTTCACCTATCATTCACGTCACGTGCACTAACTCGAAGTGGGGAAAAGGAAAACTGTCACATGCATAAAGTGGCGTCCTCAAGCCTGGAGAGAACTTACCGTCTCAGCGATGACTTTTTTTTAAACTCGTTTCGCTTCCCGCCTCACTTGCAAACAACTTGACAACAACCTTTCACCTCGCGCATTGCCCTAGTATGCGGCGGTAGTGAGGCTCCAGTTTCCGTCGCTCTGGATGACGTCACGCAGCACATACTTACGTAGACGTCGACTGCTTCCAAGTTGGGGGAAGCAGCTGGTACAGGGAGGCTGCGATTGGTGTGGGCAAAATGAATGAGCGGTCACACGGGGAGGATGAGATTGGCAGTTGGAGGTGCTGGACTGTGAACGACAGTAATGTTGGGTTGTAGAGTAGCGTTGCGTAACGAGGAAGACCCAAAGCGAACCGCAAATGGAGATAGGGGGAGAAAGGGGGACGGAGAGAAGAGGATGGAGTACAGTTGAATCCAGGGCCATGATGCGTAAAAACAGCAAAATGCTGGTGAAACTCCCAGTAAGGGAGAAGGTGATGATCTTATTAAAAAAAGAAGAGGAATTTAAGGTATTGTTTAAATTTGTTTCAGAGCAACTCCCTGTTACGAATCCAATTAAAATAACAAAAGAACTGAAGTCAGCAATAGGTGAAATAGATAATAGCAGAACTTTAAGAGGAAGAAACGTGTTAGTGGTTTGTAAGGATAAGAAGCAATGTCAGAAAGCACTGCGTATGAAAACAGTGTTGGATAAAAATTGAATCACTATTGCCACACGAGAATAGAGGAATTAGAGGAGTAATAACTGGTGTTCATCACTATTTTTATCACTATTGATTTATTTTGATGAAGTAAAACTCCATGATAGAATTAGACTTGGATTTCTTAGTTATCTGGTACGAAAGTATACAGTCAAAGTAAAAAAATGTGAACCCTTTGGAATGATCTGGTTTACTGCATGCATTGGTCATAAAAAGTAATCTGATCTTCATCCATGTCACAGGTACTGATATACACAATGAGCTTAAGCCAGTGACACACAAAAAATTCTATTCCTCATGTCTTTATTTTACAAACGCATTCAACGTTCACAGTGGTAGTGGAAAAAGTAAGTGAACCTTGGGATTTAATAACTGCTTGACCCTCCTTTGGCAGCAATGACCTCAACCAGGCACTTCCTGTAACTGCAGATCTGACCTACACATCATGCGGGGGGAATTTGAGCCCACTCTTCCCTGCAGGACTGCCTTAACTCTTCCATATTCTTTGGTTGTCTTCTGTGTATGGCTGTCTTCAAGTCAGTCCACAGCATCTCAATAGGATTGAGATCTGGGCTCTGACTGGACCACTCCAAAAGGCAGAGTTTGTTCTTGTGAAGCCATTGTGCTGTGGATTTGCTGTGATGTTTGGGGTCATTGTCCTGTTGCATCACCCAGCCTCTTCTGAGCTTAAGTTGACGGACAGACACCCTCACATTATCCTGGAGAATTTGTTGATAAACTTGTGAATTAATTTTCCACCTCAATGATGGCAAGCTGTCCAGGCCCTGATGTAGCAAAGCAGGCCCAAATCATGATGCGCCTTCCACCATACTTTACTGTAGGGATGATGTTTTGATGTTGATATGCAGAGTCCTTTTTACGCCAAATGAAGTTCTGCTTGTTCCTCCCATACAGTTCAATTTTGGTTCCATCACTCCACAAAACATTTTCCCAGTACCGTTGTGGAGTGTCCCAGTGCTCTTTCGCAAACTTCAGGTGTTCAGCAGTTTGTTCTTTTTTGATAGCAGTGGCTTTCTTCTTGGTGTCCTGCCATGGACTCCTTTCATGTTCAGTGTTTTGCGTATAGTTGACTGATGAACAGAGGTGTTAGCCAGTTCTAATGACTTCTTCAAGTCCTTTGCTGTCACTCTAGGGTTCTTCTTTACCTCATTGCTGACTTTGCGTTGTGCTCTTGGGGTCATCTTGGCAGGGCGCCCACTTCTAGGCAGAGTAGCCACAATACCAAATTGTCTCCATTTATAGACAACTTGCCTAACAGTAGACTGAAGAATATCTCAAATCTTTGAGATGACTTTGTAACCCTTTCCAGCCTTACGTAGATGAACAATTCTCGATCGTAGCTCTTCAGACAGCTCTTTTGTGTGAGGTGTGATTCCCATCTGGATATGCTTCTTGTCAAAAACTCAGACTCAAACTTTATAGTGTTTGTGATCAATCAAAGTCATCCCAGGCCACCACACCTCTGAACCCGTCTCATTAAATTGACTCTAAGTGTGTGAAATTCTGACTGCAGTGAGCTTTTTAAAAGTCATTAGCTTAGGGTTCACTTACTGTTTCCAACCTTCAGTTTCACAGTTTGAATGATGTATTCAATATGGTCATAAATTCTCTGAAATTCTGTATATCTTTAGTTATTGGAGGCTGTGTTTGTTCATTATTGTGACTGACATGAAGATATGACCATGTTTTATATGGGATTTAGACATAAATATAGAGAATTCCTAGTGTTTCACATACTTTTACTTTGACTATATCTCTCCTCCAATATAGGTGTTATAAACGTCAAATTCGGACACATGGCAGCAATATGTCATGGAAAAGACAAATGTAGTAAATGTGGTGGAGAGTACAAGTATGAAGATTGTAAGTGAGGTAAGAAATGTAAATGTTATAGTTGTGGAGGAGAACACTGTCAAGTTATTTAGGTTTATTGCATCAATGTCTGCCCAAACTTGACCTTTAGCGGAATAAAGAGGATGCATGGAGCAACTCTTCCTTTTCAATCTTTGATGCTGTTTTAATAATAAAGAGGTTGCAAGAGCAATAGTGACAACAGGAACAGGAGTAGAATTAGGAGTAGGTTGATAACCTTAAATAAAGAGAATACAAGAAAACTCATATTTTCATTCATACTATTACAATTTTGTATACACACACACACCTTCATTATTTCAAACATACGTTAGTTACTATAAATAAACATGTTTGCGCGATATCGCACATTAACTTAACTTACTTAATCTTTTACATAAATAACAGCCGTCACTAGTCAAAAACGTTTCACATTAAAAAAGGGATTTTTATAACATACTAGAGACGTCTCCAAAATCAGCTAACACATTAAGCTTCCCAATTCCTCCGTGATGCTTTTTTTCTCGTTCACACTTGACTTCTTTCAACAACTGAACGTCTCTTCTGTGCAGCAGTACCCTGACCCCGATTTCCAGAAGCAGTTTCTGATCCTCTTCACACTCAATCTTTATTTAAATAAACTTTCACAAGATCGATTGTCTGTTTTTTTTTTTTTCTTCAAACGTATTAAGTAACAACGGCTTAAGCTCATCTTAACAAACACTGCAGCATATAGAAGATGTGAGGCATTTAACAAAATGAAGGGAGTTCAAAAGTTAAAGTAAAATTAGGCGTATCGTATTCAGAGGCATTACAACAAGTTAAACAAAATCACAATGTGGGCAAAGGAGAACTGAATAAAGTGTATTGAGTTAGGGAAAGGGTGTCAATGCTCTCAAAATAAGGAGTGGATAAAATGAGCTTTGTGATGTTTATAATAGATCTGACAAACGTCAAGTCGTACTGAAAAAAATTTAAATAATAATTAAAGCTACAGAAAAATATTTAGGATTACTAGGTTTCACATGGGAAACAGTAAATGAAACTTTGATGGGAGGAATGTCTTCATCCCAGAATTGTGAAGGAAACTAATATGATTAGAATATTGTAACGGACCGTGAGAAGTTTGATTGCAAATGGTTGAGATTTTAAAAAATACATATCAGACTTGTCAATTATGCCTGATATAATATGTTTTCAGGAGACATGGCTATCGCTATATTTAAATTTTCAGATTGCTGGATATGTTACTATAAGGTGGGATAGATTATCCGGAAAAGGTGTTGGTGTTAACAGTTTTATTAGTAAAGCCATAGAGTACAGAGTTGTGAATGTGATTTAAAACAGCTGAAGCATTAGGTGTTGAACATTTTGATGATAAAGGGGGAGTTATGGTAGTAAATTTTTACAACCCATGTAGTACTAAGGTGTTGATTACATCTTGCCTGAAGAACGGGCCTGAGTTGCCTCGAAAGCTTGCATATTGTAATCTTTTTAGTTAGCCAATAGAAGGTGTCATTTTGCTTGGCTTTTCTCTACAACCCATGTGAAAATGTCTATTGATTGTTAAGACAGAATATGTAACAATAATACACAAAGGGTCATATGGTGTAGGGATTTTAATGTACATAGTACACTGTGGGGTTGTGAGGGAACAGACGGGAACGGATTGAGTATTTAGACATGTATCATGCGGTGGGCTGCCGCCCTGCCCGGGGTTTGTTTCCTGCCTTGCGCCCTGTGTTGGCTGGGATTGGCTCTAGCAGACCCCCGTGACCCTGTAGTAAGGATATAGTGGGTTGGATAATGGATGGATGAATGGACATGTATTATTATTATCTGGTATGTATTAATGATGGAAGAGGTACAAGATATAATCTACAAAACAATACAGAAACCGCTATAGATATTACATTAGTTTGTAATACTTTGGCTGGAGTGAGCTGGTGGAGTGTTGAGAATGAGATCATTTTAGGCAGTGATCACTTCCCCAAAGTTATGGATTTGAAGGTAACTTTGAATGAAGTAAAGGAGGCTAGTATTAGGAGATGGATTACAGCAAACATACTGGAAGAAATGTAAAATATTATGTGAGGAACATTTGATAGGGATAAATGTAGAGGAGGATGTGGAATTGTGCAATGACAAATAGTGTGAGATTATGTACTGTATATCAAACTGCGTTGGAAGTGATTCAGCAGAAAAAAAGGTATTCAGAGAAAAAAGGTTGTGGAATGAAGAGTGTTCAAATGCAATTAGGGAGAGAAACAATACATACACTGAGGTGGGCTGGCGCCCTGCCCAGGATTTGTTCCTGCCTTGCGCTCTGTGCTAGCTGGGATTGACTCCAGCAGACCCCCATGACCCTGCAGTAAGGTTTTGGCAGGTTGAAAAATGACTGACTGATTGACTGACTGACTGACTGACTGACAATGCATATAGGAAAATTTAGAAAAATCATTGTAATTTTATTTTGTATAAAAGGGCCCAGTCAGTTGAAAGAAAGGTGGTGAAACAAGCTAAAAAGACTTACTGGAAGTCCATCTGGGAAAGTATTGGGAAAGAAACTTCAGTTACAGATGTCTGGAGAATGACTAAGAAAAATGAGGTTAATCAGGATAAGAGAATTCCAGCATTAAATGATGAGGGAAGGCTGAATTACTAGGTAAAAAGTCTATTAAAAAGCATAGCAAAGACAATTCGACTGAATAAATTAGGAAACATAGGAATGTAGTTTTAAGAGGTAATCCTGATGTGTTGGTAGCAAGAAGTGGCGATGATGATATTATGGATGCACAGTTTTCTTTAAATGAATGTTTAAAAAGTGGTTGCAAAAGCCAGGAAAACATCTCCTGGAAAAGATGACTTGTGTTATTGCATGTTTGAGGATATGTCAGAAATATCAATGGAAGTAATATTGAAATTCTGTAATTATATTTGGAGGATAAGGCGCGTTCCCACTTTGTGGAAAAATGCAGCAGTGATTCCAGTTTTGAAACCAGGTAAATCCCCTTCAGACCTGTCAAGCTATGGACCAGTATATCTAGCTTCTCACTTACTGTATGTAAAATCATGGAACGAATGGTAACAGAACGATTAAATTATCATTTGTTGGAAAAGAAAGGTCATCAAAATGGACTTAGGAGAGGCAGAGTGACGTTGGATTCTATTTTGTGTCTAGAAGATGATATTTGAACAGCACAGGTTAATAAAGAATGCGTAGTAGTGGTATTTGTACATATTGAAAAAGCGTATGATATTTTATGGAAGGAGGGACTTTTAGTTAAATCGAGTAATTTAGGAATAGGTTGAAGACTGTGTAATTTTATTCTCAGTTTTCTTTTAAAAAAATGTATGCAGGTAAGGGTGTGAACAGAATACTCTAAATCATACAAGTTAGAGAATGGTACTCCACAAGGTCGTGTGTGTGTAGCCCATTATTATTTAATATAACACTGATCTACAAAAAATATATTTTTTGTTTGCTACTGGGAACTTCAGAGCAGCTCTTTATTAAGTTTTTTACACTGATGTCATATATGAAATTGGAAGTAAGCCAGCATGTCAGGTTTTTGAGATACACATCATTGATGTTTTGACACTTTTAAATATCAATATAATATAATGACACAATATCTGGAGTTTGAATGTCCCACCAAAATCGTTTTGATGTGTTTATACTGACAACAAACCAGAAGATGATACCAGAGACACATTCAAACCTGTTTATGTAAAATGTTTGAGGCCCCTGCTTCTGAGCTTATACTGCACATCCGTCTCTCTTTGCAAGAACCAACAGCCGCCACCCATCATCCTCGGGAGTGAGTTTTCCCTTATATTGGTTTTCCATCACCTTTATATCTCGGTGAAATCTTTCTCCATGCTCATTGCTGACATCACCCAGATTTGGTGGAAAAAACTCAAGATGAGAATGTAAAAAAGGCATTTTCAGTGACATTATGGCTCCCATAACATATGTTTCGTGTTCTCCACAAGCTTGGCATAATTCTCTGCTTTGTAACTGCCAAGAAAATTCTGCACAACCTGCATGAAGGCTTCCCATGCTGCTGATTCAGTTGGCTTCAGTTTCCTTTTCAGCTCATGGTCAAGCATCACTTCATGGATTTCAGGACCAACAGGGTGATGTTTGTAGATTGGTGCAGAATTGGCTCAGACACAGGAAGCAGAGGGTGATGGTGAGAGGAACCTCATCAGAATTGACCGATGTTAAGAGTGGTGACCAGCAGGGGTTAGTGCTGGGGCCACTGCTATTTTTAATATATATAAATGATAGGAGTATAAGTAACAAGCTGGTTAAGTTTGCAGGTGATACCAAGATAGGTGGATTAGAAGATAATTTGGAATCTGTTATATCATCACAGAAGGACTTGTATAGCAGACAGGCTTGTGCAGATTTGTGGCAGATGAAATTTAATGTCAGTAAATGTAAAGCGTTACACATAGGAAGTAAAAATTTTAGGTTTGAATACACAATGGGAGGTCAGAAAATCAAGAGTACACCTTATGAGAAGGAGATTTAGGACTCATAGTGGACTCTAAGCTATCGACTTCCCGACAGTGTTCAGAAGCCATTAAAAAGGCTAACAGAATGTCAGGTTATATAGTGCCTTGATGTGTGGAGTACAAGTCACAGGAGGTTCTGCAGTCCTGGGTGTAGTTTTGGTCTCCAGGCTACAAAAAGGACATAACAGCGCTAGAAAAGGTCCAGAAAAGAGCAACTAGGCTGATTCAGGGCTACAGGGGATGAGTTAGGAGGAAATATTAAAGGAGCTGAGCCTTTATAGTTTAAGTAAAAGAAGATTCAGAGGTGATCTGACTGAAGTGTTTAAAATTATGAAAGGAATCAGTCCAGTGAATCGAGACTGTTATTTAAAAATGAGTCCATCAAGAACACGGGGACACAGTTAGAAACTTGTTAAGGGTAAATTTTGCACAAACATTAGGAAGTTTTTCTTTACACAAAGAATGATAGACACTTGGAATAAGCGACCAAGTAGTGTGGTAGACAGTAAGACTTTAGGGACTTTCAAAACCTGACTTGATGGTTTTTTGGAAGAAATAAGTGGATAGGACTGGCGAGCTTTGTTGGACTGAATGGCCTGTTCTCGTCTAGAGTGTTCTAATATTCTAACAAAAACACTTTCCTTAATTTTGGCTTCAACTTTTCTCGAGACCAAACTGAGTTCTTAAATGCTGAAATGCATCGCCGTTCCTGTCCATCACCTTGACTAAAATTTTGATCAAGCCCAGTTTGACACGAAGTGGTGGGAGGTGCACCTTCTGACTGTTTACTAATGGCACGTGCCTCACGTTGTACCTGCCAGGTATGACTATATCTCGCTTGCAACATTTTTTCCACTAATTAAAAATTAATTATTTTTTTTAAATAAAATGAATAATGACTAGGTAAACAACTCACATCTGTTAGTAATGTGTTTATCTCAATGGCATCCCCAGTGGAATTTCCGGTATCTGCTTATCCGGCTTTACTGCCCAGTCACCCTAGTTATATATATATATATATATATATATATATATATATATATATATATATATATATATATATATATATATACTGTAGCAGTTGTGGCTCTGATCCACCTCTTGAACCCTCAGGTACCACTCCAAACGCCAGGTAAAAGTCCAAGACTTCTTTATTTTGAAATAATTACATGCACAAAGCACCCTCCACTCCACACTACTCATATAAATCAATTCTCTAACTAATCACAATACTCTCTCTTTCTCCTCCGCTCCCAGACACTTAGCCACCCTTCCTCCCAGCTCAGCTCAATGTCTGGGCTTTCCCATGGTCCTTTATACCCCCTGACCCGGAGGTTTTCCTGTTCCATAACCCACAAGTCCTTATTACTTCCGGGCCAGGGTAAAAAGTCCTTATCTTCAACCCGGAAGCACGTCGTTTCTTCTTGTCATGTGATTATGACGCACTTCCGGGTTATAGGGCACGTAAGAGTCCAAGAGCCTCCCTACAGCGACTCCCGGTGGTCCCCAAGGTATCCAGCAGGGCTGTGCATAAAAACTACAAAGTCCATGAGGCCCTGCTGGAATTTGGGGCACGTCCACGCTGTCGGGAGAGTTCCTCCTGGCGGCCTGGGGGTGAGGGTCGGAAACTCTCGTTGGCCATCCATCACAATACATATATATATATCCATTATATAAAAAATTTTGGATCAAGATGTGATCATCTCGGGGAGACACTTTGAAGTCCCGCGAGACTACTTGCACATCACGCCCTACTTACAAACAATTTCTCGGAGACACTTTAACGTCCCGGGAGACAAGGAAGTGAGACAAAAGGACAGCTGCTGTACAGACTTTTAAATGATCATCGCGCAGCACGACATGCAGATCACGCAGCTCGGTAGCAGCAGCTGCAAGCCAGCAGCTGATTCGGCCGCATCTCTTTAGCGTACATTCAGCCCCAGCTTCACAATGCGAGCGGCAGAGACGTGAAGTGGCGAGTGTGAAGTGCGCCCCCAGAGAGAGAGGTTGGAGAGACAACTGCGGTGAGCTGGCGCCCTGCCCGGGGTTTGTTTCCTACCTTGCACCCTATGTTGGCTGGGATTGGCTCCAGCAGACCCCCGTGACCCTGTAGTTAGGATATTGCAGGTTGGATAATGGATGGATGGATGGATTTTGAGACAAGACTATTGTCAAGACATTTTCTCAAGTCCCTCAAGACGAGACTTTGGCCATGAGATTTTTTTCAAGTCCCACCCTCCTCTCAACCATATTCAAACACGCTTGCAGTCCCCTCACCTCTCATTCGTGTGAATGCTTTTGTCAGACACAGACCCTGCAGTCTCAGCTCTTATACATTTTTACGTTTTCCTCACTTCAACTTCCCAATAAAAGAAGACTTCTTATGTCCAAATCGTATTGAAGAATTTCATCCCAAAGGGTTATCAAGAGAAGAAATGAGTACATGGGCAATCCTAGCACTGAGAAACGATGAAGTCAAATGAATTAACCCGAAATTGTTGATATATACATACACACACATAATACCTAAAATTTCTTTAATCAAATTTAGACCGCTTATATTTAGATATGCTGATTGGATGGAAAATTATGTTGATTTCTTTGTCCATTATCCTATTTTATAATGTTAGAAGTGTTAATAAAGATTTGTGGTTGGTGTTACTGCCTCAAAGCTCCAGCAGACTGAATTTGAACCTCTGCCTGTTTATGGTGTGTATGCAGTTGCAATGTTTGCCCTGTTGTTGTTTTCCATATCTTTTAAAGATGAACAGTTTTAGTGGACTGGCAAATCTATCTTGTCTTTGTGAGGTCATGGACACAAATGTGAGAGTACCCGGTGATGGCCCATTGTTGGTTCCTGTTGTGCATGTATGCTGATTTTCTTCCATGTCTGAATGGGTTCCACTTGTTTTTATTTTGTACTGGATTATGGTGCTCAGCAGGAGGCTAACTTCCACATGATGACTGCTCCATGTAGCTTTATCGTGCCGAGGACAACAAGGTTGTGTGGGTCACCCATGTGTGCCAGCAGGCATACCTAGATTAATACCAAAGTCAGGCCTGGCATCCCCTCTTTCATGCAAGGTCCTCTTTGATTTAATTTGAATATTCATGAGGACCAGTAATGGGCTGGTCTTTGTCTGGCCCCTCCCATCAGGGTTAATCACAGCAGATTGGTCAATCAGGAGTGCGAATCTTCAGACGGCAGAGCTCTAAGGGTGAGTGAGGCACACAAGACCTCCTCAAGGACCTCGGAGGAGCTGCTGCTATTTAGGAAAGTTTATTACTGTGTTAAATATGATAGTTTCTTAACTTGTGTGAAGCATTTACTGTACAAAAAATTAAATTATGCAATTTGTGGACATGAAACAGTGTTTTGAAAACAAAGCTGAAGTTGTGGTTTAAAGATTTTTTTTTTTAAAGTAAATTGTCCCGATGTTCATTAAGACCCACATCTTGTAACTGCTGTCCTCCATCACTAAGCACCTTTTTCCAGTTTTATTTATAAACCCTCTGCTGATATCCTGATGCCTCCGTTACACACGACTGTCCACAAGTCTTTAAACTGTGAGGTCAAAACTGCTGTTATGACTGGGGGGCACAAGCAGGGGCTGCACAATATTATGCTAATTAATTAAAAGTACACCATGGCGCTAGTTTGTTATTTTAGATTATTTTTTGATTTAGAGAGAGAAATATTCAGAAATGGTTGTTTTTATTTTCATATAGGCATTTTATTGCAGTTGGACTGCCCGGTGAGGTAGGACCCCCACACTGCCCTAACATTTGTGGTGAACACCTCAGTTACATGAAGGCTGCTGACAGATCACCAAAGGGCTTATCTGATTACTCTGAGGACACATCAGGCACCATCACGGTGGCAGCAAACCCTCATGTAGTAGTAGGTGAGCAGCCATGCAAGTAACATATTGGCGTAAAGAAGTACAAACACTTACTGTAATCATTTTAAATGTCATCTGCTTCTTTGATTTGTAAAACTAATTGATGCTTGCTGTTTAAATTGTTGAGGTGAAATTCCAGTTTCTCCTGAATTCTGCCATCATTAAATTTTTTTAGTAGGTGAGCAACCACGCAAGTAACATATTGCCTTAAAGAAGTACAAATACATACTGTAAAAAAATGTAAAAGTCCTCTTCTTCAGGATTGGACTTTCAGTACGGTGTCTCCTTGGAGAATTCTTGGGTACCACTGGTTTGACTTTGTGATGCTCATGGAGTCTTGAATGAGGCACATTACCTGCATCTTGAGTGAACGACAGTTACAGCACTATAGCCATGTGGCGCGATTCCCTGAGGGTGATCCGGCTCACAGGACCCTCATTGTTGAGGATCTGAGGGGCTGGACCAGACCAAGGGGATGCCCACGTTACCCTTTGGTTGTGGCAGATAGATGGTCATGGGTTTGCTAACCAGGATCCCGAGTGGTTTTGTTGTGTGGTGGGTGCGTCAACGAGCTGTATCAGTGCATGCTCCCTAACCTAACCCAACCTGACCTTTTCTTTGCTTTGTAAAACTCATTGATGCTTGCTGTGTTGAGAATTTTGATTAAGGATCAATATGCTTTATTATTAGTGTTAGCACTTTTAGTTATGAAAAGCCTAGGCCTGGAAAAATTTTAAAGAGGCACCTTTTATTTTGTTAGAGAGGCCGCCTGTCCTTCTCTCTTGCTTTATTTTGAATTTCTATGAGCCAAGCTGTGAGTCAAGGTCATCATGTGCTCTGAGGAAGCAAGCAGGCAGATTTTGTTTTAAGGATACAAAAGTGCCGATAGAAGACGAAGAACAAACTGCGTGTAGGACCTGTGTGAGTAAAAGGCAGGCTCTCAGGCTAGCACATAAAACATAAGCACTCAAATGGCATTTAGAAGTATTAGGGCTCATTAATACCTTAGACAATAAAATTAAAATATAATGTATTATGATATTAGTTAGTCTGAGCACTATAGGGGATTAAGAGCTGATTGTCAAAAGTTAGGGGACTTTTTCCTGAACATGTGCCCGTGATTTAAGCAGCAGCTTGGCCTCTGTCAGACCACTGGGCAGCTGCGTGCCACGACATAACAGCACTGGGCTCTTATATCAGCATGCACATTTATATTTAATTCAGCCAGCATTTCAGTTTATATGCCTTGTTATTGGTTTTAGAACTATTGACTATTAAAAGGGGGCGGCACGGTGTCACAGTGGGTAGCGCTGCTGCCTCGCAGTTAGGAGACCCGGGTTCACTTCCTGGGTCCTCCCTGCATGGAGTCTGCATGTTCTCCCCGTGTCTGCATGGGTTTCCTCCCACAGTCCAAAGACATGCTGGTTAGGTGTATTGGCGATTCAAAATTGTCCCTAGTGTGTGCTTGGTATGTGGGTGTGGGTGTGTGTGTGCGCACCCTGCCCAGGGTTTGTTTCCTGTCTTGCGCCCTGTGTTGGCTAGGATTGGCTCCAGCAGACCACCGTGACCCTGTAGTTAGGATATAGCGGGTTGGATAATGGATGGACTATTAAAAGGAGTTGCTTGACATCTTTTTAAGTGGCTTAGGGAGGCACTATTAATTACAGGCCGCTGCTTTTGGTTTTAGTATGGCCTGTTTACTTGCTTTTCACTTGTCTTGTTTTCTATGAACCAAGGTGTTTTTGAGGGAACTGAGGAAACAAGCTTTTGTTTAGGGACATGGCAAGTCTACTGGGCCTTTCGGCTCACCAGAGTCTAAACAAGAATTTTGGAATAATCTTCAGCGCCCCCCAGACTTAAAGGAAACTACGTAAACTGACACGCTAGCACATAAACACTTTAAACATATACACATTTTAGCATTTAAATTTATATATTAAGGCTCATAAACATTTCAGATGATCAAATTAAAAGCAAGCTGTATAGTGTTGGTTGAATTATATAGAAGCTTTAAGAATTGATTATCAAGGTTAGCCCCGTGTTGTTAAGTTAGACATTATGTGGCTGCACGTCACTAGCTGATGACCAGTTGCCTTTGCTCTCAGGCTGTAACATTGGCCTGTATACATACATTCTAGATAGCATTTAAGTTCCTATGTCAATGCTTCAATTCAAGTCAAGTCAAGTCAAGTTGGGGAGCATGCACTGGTACAGTGCGTTGCCACTCCCACCACACAATAAAACAGCTGAGGATCCCGGTTGGCAGATGTTACATGGGTGACCCCTAGGCCTGGTTCTGCCACTCAGGTCCCCAGCAATGAGGATTCTGTGAGGTGGATCACCCTCTGAGTATCGCGCCACATGGCCATAGTGCCATAACTGACGCTCCCTCACTATGCAGGTAATGTGCCTCATTTGGGACTCCATGAACAATCGCTCAGTCGACACAAAGTCAAACCCAACGGTAATCAAGGATTTTCCAGAGAGACACGGTACCAAAGGAGTCCAGTCTTCATCTCAGGTCACTGGATAGCGTCCATGTCTTGCAACCATATGGCAAGACAGGAAGCACCAGGACTCTAAAGACTTCATCCAGGAGCGCCACACACCCCTTTCCAGCAACCTCATGACCCCCCCATGCTCTCCCAATCCGTCTAATGACTTCATAAGAAGAGTCACCAGAGACATGAATGTCACTGCCAAGGTAAATAAACCTCTCCTCATGAATCAATATCTTAAATAATCAAGGGAAAACAACACTATATCAGCCGGCTTTGAGCAATATAAACATTTAAGGGATCATTAATAAAGGCTTTAGCACTGTACTTGCTGACTCAATGCCTCTTGCCTGCTTCCAGCTCCAGTAGCTCAGCGCTCATCAGTAAGAGCTACTTACCAGCAAGGCTGCCTCTGATTTCAGTCTTACTGGATGCTGCTGCAACAAACAAGTATTAATTGAACAGCTCAGTTTTTCATATGTTGGTCATCCCAGTTCCAACTTAATGATGAGGGCTGTTCAATTTAAAGGCCTCCAATTTGTATTAGCTCAAGATTGGGAATGTGAGGAATGTTAAACATGATCAGATGATGGTCATCTCCAGGCCAGGCGGCAAGTACAACCTTCGAGTCCTAATGATTGTTATGAAAAGATTGCTTATTATTAGGGGAAAGATGTTTAGAAGGCAAGGTAATTGTTATGAAAACAGGTACAGCACAAGATCATTATTACGAAGATTACATGTAAAGTGAATGATGAAAATAATGTACAAAATGGGGATGTTTTTTGTGATTAGAAATGAAATTAAAACAAACTGCACCCAAACCACCGGGCTCACTTCTTGAACTGAGACAGGCTTTATCCATCCATCTATCCATTTTCCAACCCGTTGAATCCTAACTACAGGGTCACGGGGGTCTGCTGGAGCCAATCCCAGCCAACACAGGGCACAAGGCAGGAACCAATCCCGGGCAGGGTGCCAATCCACCCTAGGACAGGCTTTATGTCCTCTGCAATGGTTTTCTATTCCATGCAGTAGAGTCTTAAATGCTGACTGCCATTCTGAAGACTGCATTTCTGAAGATTTCTCCACAACAGCTGTTTAAATCCTTGAGGTAGAATTCCAGTTGCTCCTGAATTCTGCCATCATTCATTTTTAATTTTACTTTGTGTTGGTCAGTTCACTTTTTATTCTTTCTTCACGTTTCACAATTTCTGTAAAGTGCCTTATGATGGTGCCTGCTGCTGATTAGGCAGTTCAAAATAAAGACTGCTTGCTTGTCACAGCAAAAACTGTACAAAAACTCTCCAAATTGAGAACCTACTCTTCTGGACAGTGGCTTCACATCTTGGTGGTGCCTTAACAAACTCTTTAAAACAAAGTTACTGATTACATCTCCAAATGTCTGTTCTTATGCTCTGCTATGTGGAAGGCTGGCCCTTTTAATACTTGGGAAATTCAAATTTCACAGGAATAGAAAATCCCCATCTCAGATAACTTTAAAAAAAAAAATCATTTTAAAAGGGTGTAAATTGAAACTATGTTGTGCATGGGTTTGGGTGTGGTCTACAACACCCTCCTAACATGAGGCTTCCATCACTGATGCCTTCTAGTTGAACCTGAACCTCCTCACTAAGACATCACTTTTCTGTTCTGGATGTGTTTCCTAAGAACGTGCAGCTGTCTGTCTTGAACTCCTCTCCATGTCTATTATCTACCCAGGTTTCCATTACTGCTACTGTATCACAAGTATTTTCAGCTACATGTAAAACACAACTCACTTTATTCCTAAAGCAGTATGGCAAGCAATTCATTTTTATTATTTTTTTTTTTTTTACCATTCTGCTTAGTTTGATTTTTTAAGTCGACTAGAACTTTCAAAGTTACCTTCTATATGAAACATCTCTTTAAAATTTAGGGTATGCTTGTGGTATAGCAGGTCCACAGCTCAAAATTGAAAAAGCCAGTTTTAATAGGTAAAT
The DNA here is from genome assembly GCF_900747795.2 of Erpetoichthys calabaricus. NCBI lineage: Eukaryota > Metazoa > Chordata > Cladistia > Polypteriformes > Polypteridae > Erpetoichthys > Erpetoichthys calabaricus. Next base: position 349,544,392 of record NC_041394.2, on the reverse strand, counting down.
GCCGCATTTGCGGCTTAGAGAGGGGGCGTGATAGTGTGGCCGGAGCAGTTCCCGGGTGATTCGTGATGCGGGCAGTCCTCGCTTAAGTGCACAGGTGAGGAGTCATCCGCATCCATAATTGTTGCCGGGAGCTGCTAATTGCCACACCTGATCCACATCCCCATAATAAATAATAGAAGCGTGAGGTGGATAGGGTGGTTAGAAAAAACGGGAATGGAGGTTAAGGGAGAAGAAGGCGACAGGAAGGAGAAAGCCGGTGCATGAGCAAATGAGAGCGAGAGCAGGCTCATTAAAGGTTGAATGTAGCTGGTAGGAGAGCCCCGGAGGAGTGTTTGGCCAACTTTCAGGGGAAGCAGATTGAAGCGGTCACTCCAGCTGAGCAGTTCTGAGGAGCTGGAGTGACCAGAAGAGGAGATGACTTGCCGTTGAAGGGAGCAGGAGTCGAGGAGGCTTTGGGCACGTTGAATCACAGCTTGAGCGCCCTGGCCGCTGGGAGAGGGATCCCAAGTCTTGGTCCGGCTGGAGCCCGACATAGCTGGGGATCGGAAGGCTACCGGACCATACTAGGAGGGAGCTGCATTTGCTGGTAGGGTGACTCTACTGTTGCAGGGCCCATATGGGAGAAGCAGGGGAGCCGCCAGTGGAAAGAAGAAAGTACCAGAGTTTTAAGACAAGACTGCTTCCAGCCATTATCGTTTTAACCTCATTTTAAAAGGATGTATTTATTGGATTTTAACCTCCACGGATTCACCTCTGTTTTAATGGATTATTTATTTAAAGATTTGTGATGCATTGCACTTATTTATTTGGATGGTGTTTTTGGTTTTGTTTTTAAATAAAAGCACCCTGCACTTTTTGCACCATCCCCCTTGCTTCGTTATTGATGTCTTCACTGTCTAGCTCATCTGTGACATTAACGATGGTGTCGGGTTCGAGAGCTCCCCAAAAGTCTAGATGGGAGCATGGAGTAGAACCCACATCGTCACAATGCTTTGGGAATCTTTGGGAGTCCCTGGTGTATTTAACTGACTAAAATAACACAGGCACACACAGATAACTGGCTTGTAAATTACAACAACTTTGTTAACAGGAATGTATTATATAAGAACTGTTTACACAAACATTTAATAAATGTACATAAGAGTGCATTAAGGCAAAATTTTCAACAAATGTGTGTAACAAATGTATTTTTCTCTCTCAACATCAATCCAGTTAACTGAAAAGCAAAGTTCAGGGTCAAAATAAGAGTCACTTTAAGTATTCCATTTCTCTATCCCTGCATCAGTTAATATAACATGTCCAATTATCTGGCGGAGTGGTGGCTCTGAGGCTAGGGATCTGCACTGGCAATCGGAAGGTTGCCGGTTCGAATCCCGTAAATGCCAAAAGAGACTCTCTGCTCTGTTGGGCCCTTGAACAAGACCCTTAACCTGCAATTGCTGAGTGCTTTGAGTAGTGAGAAAAGTGCTATATAAATGCAAAGAATTATTATTATCTGGGACCCCGTATCAACAAAGAAAAATATATCTTCAAAAATAAAATCAGTCCCGTATGTCCACATTTCGCTTAGTAGACTCTTACTCTCAGCTCTCCTCTCGTAAATTGAAAGCAAAAAAAAAAAAAAAATCACATAATTTATTTCAGCTATCAGACTATGAATAGGCATTTCTTTTCTACACAGTTCTTATTTTTCATTGCCCTCTGTTCTTTTGTTTTTAACTTTTATTTCCATAGCATGCATACCCAGCCTCACTTAATTTACTTGAGCATGCAGCATTTATTCATTTAACTGCTACTTTACTTCTAAGTGGTCAACTATCTTATTTATTTTATAAATAGCGTCACCCTTAGCAGATGTCAGATTCTGTCCTCTGTTTTTCTCAGTTTCTTTTAAGGTACCCTTACTGTGATTCTGGTTTGTTCAAATCCTACTCATCTGATGCACCAGCGTTAAACGGGACTACTAAGGAGGTACTGACTGATTTAAAAATTATAGAAAAAGAAGAGCTGCTGAGATAAAATAGGATGAAATGAAACACATTTTCAGGACCAGATAATATTTACCCTCAAGTTCTTAAGTACAGATATAAACCCTTAACACATTTTTAGGAAGTCACTGCACACTGTGGAAATTCTGTAGGACTGGAAAATGGGAAATATTATCTTGTTATATAAAAAGGGTGACCAAGCAGATCCAAGCAACTATATGCCAGTAAGCTTAACCTGAATCATAGAAAAAAATAATGGAAGGAATTATTAAGGAAAAGATTGGGCAGTGCCTGGCAAGGACAGGAGTTTAACTGAACAGTCAGCATGGGTTCAGATGAGGGAGGTCAAGATTTACAAACATGGAATTCTAGGAGGAAGCAACAAAATGATATGATCAGAGTGGAGCAGATGAGATTATTTATCTTGACTTTCAGAAAGCATTTGATAAGGTGCCACATGAGAGGTTGGGCATCAAACTAAAAGATGTGGGAGTTCAGGGTGATGTTTGTAGATGGGTGCAGAATTGGCTCAGACACAGGAAGCAGAGGGTGATGGTGCGAGGAACCTCATCAGAATTGACCGATGTTAAGAGTGGTGACCAGCAGGGGTCAGTGCTGGGGCCACAGCTATGTTTAATATATATATATATATAAATGATTTGAATAAGAATAAAAATAACAGGTGGGTTCAGTTTATAGATGATACCAAGGTAGGTGGATTGGCAGATAATCTGGAATCTGTTAAATTATTACAGAGGTACTTGCACAGCATACAGTCTTCGGCAGATTTGTGGCAGATGAAGTTTAATGTCAGTAAATGTAATGTATCACACATAAGAAGTAAAAATGTTACATTGGGAATACACAATGGGGGTCAGAAAGTCAAAAGTATACCTTATGAGAAGGATTTAGAAGTCATAGTGGACTCTAAGCTATCGACTTCCAGACAGTGTTCAGAAGCCATTAAGAAGGCTAACAGAATGTCAGGTTATATAGCGCCTTGATGTGTGGAGTACAAGTCACAGGAGGTTTTGCTCAAGCTTTATAACACACTGATGAGGCCTCATCTGGAGTACTGTGTGCAGTTTTGGTCTCCAGGCTACAAAAAGGACATAGCAGCTCTAGAAAAGGTCCAGAGAAGAGCGACTAGGCTGATTCCAGGGCTACAGATTGTTCTAATGTTCTAAGTCAGCACTGTTGCTCACCTTTTTTCACACTCTCGCTGCATGTGTATTTGAGACTGCACATGGGTTCTCACAGCTCCTCTGTCTCTCAATCTAGAAACTTCTGTGAAGCACATTCTCCTTTAATGAAAGGAACGTGTGTTTTCTAGATTCATATGCATATATACTACTGATTTATATGCGTTTACTTTAGGTGAGTTCCTGCTGATAACATATAGTTGTATTCATACTGTCTGTCCCTTCATATACATTTTTAATCCTGGCTTGGGGGCGAATACTCAACTAACCTACTCCTATGCATTCCTAATACATTAGTGCCCCTTCTGTTCAAATGGAACCCTTTAATGGCAGGAGGTCATATCTGTTCAAGAAGGAGACCATAATTCCATGCCCTTCTGTCCTAAACCAAAATTTGAGTATTAAGCCTTCTATTCTCCTCCATTTTACCTGTTATTGACATGTGGCATAGGCATAACTTTGAAGAAGACCACCTTGCCAGTTCTGTTCCTCAACTTGACCGCTAACTCTTCAAATTTGGATTGAAGAACTGACAGTCTGCACATATGCTTATACATGTTGGAACAAATGAAATGCTTAACCAGATTGACAGCCCTCCAATGACCACCTCCATACCCTGCTGCAGCCAGGAGCCTTTCCACCCTTTCAGGGTGTTCCCCCCACCTGTGCACCGAGAAGACATCACACTGTGAGAGGATCTCTGTCACTGGAGGAAACCTGCACCTCAATCACCTAATAACCGAGTCCCCCTCAACTATGAATACCTCCATCTCTTGTGGGGATTGGCTTTGACCCACTGGTGCTCCCCAAACCTGTTTACCACCTCAGAGTTATCAGAGTGAACATGCCGCTCCTTCATTAATCCCAGAGTATGTTTCTGTCAGATATAGCAGTTGCTGGAAAAAACAACAAGGGTAAATAAGAGTTAAAGTAGTTACTCTGGAAAGCAGAAAGAGTTGCACAGATATGTGATTCATGAACCTCAAGAGCCACACCATGTTATGTTACAGTAACATCACATTAAAAAAACTGAAAAATGGTGCTCATCATCTTATGTCTTACAAACAGTCATACATGACAGTCACACCGGGGCTAACATGGCCAAGCTACTTTGTCACCTATTAATTGGGAATTGAAAGAGAGCCGAAGTTAGTCACTGACAATATGTTGAATATGCTTGTTACAGCTCAGGGTGGTGGGCTTTCCTCACATTTAAATGATATGCACAGACATTAAACTTCGCGGCTCGGCACACACTCAAACTACCAGGCTCTTGCATGGCTGGTACAAAGAATAAAATGTGTCACTGGGATTTTCCATAGAGGCACGTAAGGCCTTCAGGCTTTGTGGCAAAAGCAGAACTTGTCAGATGTTTCACAGCACAGGCTGATTACTGATGTGCCAACCTGACAGAGCAGTGCACATGAGATTGTGAGAAAATGTCTTAATTTTACACCTTTCTATTGATAGACACACATTTATGATGTTTACTTGCTGACTCAATAAAAACACTAATTTAAAATGTACATTTAATTGCATTACTCACCATGACTTGAAAATGTCATTGTTGGGAGAGAAATTTTCATTTCAATAAAAATCAGCAATAAAGCACAATATTGAATCATATTACATAGACAGTCATAATACTTTATATATATAAAAAAAAACAAAAAAAAAAAAAAAACACAGGATATGTTGAATTGGCAGGAAAAATTAATTGTAATATCGAATCAAGAGGCCTCTGCTGATTTCCACCTCTATCCAGTAAGATGATTTGTTGTTCTTGTTCACTTGTCTCATCTTATTGATTTCCCTACTGCTATCTGTTAAGTCCATAAGTTCTTTAAATTCCTGAATGACTTTGTCCTGTCATGATCGTGTCATTTCTTCTGGTGCAGTGTTCTCTTATGCTGCTGTACTTTTCTTCTGTCTGTGTGACTGTATGCTGTTTTTCTTGTTGATTTTTCTAATTCTCACTTCCCCTCTTTTTTATCCACTGGGGTGGTCTTCTCTTGTGCATTTTATTTATTTTGGCAATTTCTATTAAGTGTAAACTTTTGTTGTCACCTTCAAATCGGCTGTACCTCCATTCCTTCCTTTCTCAACTCCTCCTCCTCGCTTTACTGTTAGCATTGCGCTGTTTGAGAATCGCTTACTTCTCAGGACATTTCACTTCTGGCAAATATTTGTCTCTGTTCACATGTGGGTGTTAATTTCAGATTTTTTTTTGTTAAAGCAATTATCTGCTGATGCTTCCATTTGATATAAATGTGGGCTTCATTTCCTGTGGTATTTAATCTTTTGCTGTTCTTTGGATACATTCTAATTTCTCCACATTAATTTCTTTTGTTTAATTATTCCAGTTAAGTATCCTAAATTTGCATCAGTTATCTAATTTGGAAGTCAAAATTACATTTCTGAACTACAGTTTTGCACAAGCTGTCTCAGGATACTCTTCAGTTGAGAGCTCAGGACCAGCTGTATAGAACTAGCAGTATATGACCTCCTCTTTATCTTCACATGAACACTGGACTGTGTCATGTCTCTTAGTCACGGTAAATTTGTGTGCTCTTGTCTGTTCCACTGTTAACGCTCTTGTGGCACTGAAGTTTACTCCTTTGCGATAAGCAGTTGCCACTTTCAGAAAAGCAATATGGCTTCTCTCAAGTATGAATTTTTCGGTGGGTTGAAAGATTGCTCCCTTGTGAAAAGCATTTGCCACATTCAGAGCAATGATAAGGCTTCTCTCCAGTGTGAATTCTTTGGTGAATCTGAAGACTGGTTTTGAGCAAAAAGCACTTACTACATTCAGAACAACAATAAGGCTTTTCTCCTGTGTGAATTCTTTTGTGGGTCTGAAGAGCCCATTTTCGCAAAAAATTCTTGCCACATTCAGAACAGCAATAAGGTTTCTCTCCTGTGTGAATTTTTTGGTGTCTATAAAGTGAATTTCTTTTTAAGAAATGCTTGTCACACTCAGAACAGCAATAAGGCTTTTCTCCTGCATGAACTCTTTGGTGGCTCTGAAAATTCTTCTTAAGCGAAAACTGCTTATCACACTGAGAACAGCAATAAGGTTTCTCTCCTGTGTGAACTGTTTGGTGGTTAAGAAGACTGCGCTTTTCTGAAAAGCGATTGCCACATTCAGAACAGCAATAAGGATTCTCTCCTGTGTGAATTCTTTCATGTCTCTGAAGGTAGCTCTTCTGTGAAAACCGCTTGTCACATTCAGAGCAGCAATATGGCTTCTCACCAGTGTGAATTCTTTGGTGTACCTGAAGACTACTCTTCTGCAAGAACTGTTTGCCACATGCAGGGCAGCAATAATGTTTTTCTCCCGTGTGAATTCGTTGGTGGATCTGAAGATCCCATTTTTGTGAAAAATTCTTGCCACATTCAGAACAGCAATAAGGTTTGTCTCCTGTGTGAGTTCTTTGGTGTCTATGAAGTACACTCATTTTTAGAAATCGCTTGCCACATTCAGAACAGCAATAAGGTTTCTCTCCAGTGTGAATTTTTTGGTGGCTCTTCAGATGGCTCTTTTTTAAAAACTTCTCACCACATTCAGAACAGCAATAAGGGTCCTCTCCTGTGTGAATCGTTTGGTGTCTCAGAAGGTTGCACTTTTCAGAAAACTGATTGCCACATTCAGAACAGGAATAAGGATTCCCTCCTGTGTGAATTCTTTGGTGTCTATGAAGATTGCTCTTTTGTGAAAACTGCTTGTCACATTTCGAACAGCAAAAAGGCTTCTCTCCTGTGTGGATTCTTTGGTGGATCTCAAGATTACTCTTGTGTAAAAACTGCTTGCCACATTCAGAGCAGCCGTAAGGCTTTCTTCCCGCGTGAATTCTTTGGTGGATCTCAAGATCCCAATTTTGTGAAAAACGCTCGCCACATTCAGAACAGCAATAAGGTTTCTCTCCTGTGTGAATTCTTTGGTGTCTATTGAGTAAATTCCGTCTTACAAACCGCTTGTCACATTTAGAACAGCAATACGGCTTTTCTCCCGCGTGAATTCTTTGGTGAATCTGAAGATCCCATTTTTGTGAAAAATGCTTGCCACATTCATAACAGCAAAAAGGTTTTTCTCCTGTGTGGATTCTTTGGTGTCTATGAAGTAAACTGCCTTTTGAGAACCTCCTACCACATTCAGAACAGCAGTAAGGCTTCTCTCCCGTGTGAATTCTTTGGTGTATCCGAAGATATCCTGTGGTCTTGAACTGTTTGCCACATTCAGAACAGCACTGATATTTATCTCCTGTATGAAGTTTAAAAGAAAGAAATAAAGCTTTACTCTCCATCCACTTGTCTATTATTCACATTAAGTCCCAACAGGGAACACTGGATAAAAGAATGAATAGCCTTTTATAAGCATAAGGAACTTTAAAAGACTGAATGGCTTTCCTTTTGCAGCCCATTTCATAATTTTCCTTTTTGTATTAGAACGACTTAACACACAAGTACAATCACTGGGCACAAGATAATGAAATAATGAACTACAGTGGAACCTCTAGATACGAGTTTAATTCGTTCCAGCACTGAGCTTGTATAGCGAATTTCTCGTATCTAGAACAAACGTCCCCATTGAAAATAATGGAAATCCAGTTAATCCGTTCCGCATCCCAAATATATTAACATAAAAATCAATTTTCCTAACAAATAACACTGATAAATTATATATACTGTAGTCTACCTTTAATAAATAACACTGGTAAATAATATAACTGATTATTAAAAGAATCAAAACAGGTGTCCAAAGTGCAGTAGAGCATTCAATAAATCTTTAATCCTTAAAACAGTTGTGAAGTGGAGGTTTAAAGTACATAAGAATAACAATCCTTTAACACGAGGTTAAAACGTCAACAGGAAGCAGTCTTCAAAAAACAGATGACAATCCCCGGTGCTTCTTCTCTGTTAGCGTCTCACCTGCTTCTCCCATGCCGGCTCTGCAACAGGCGAGACACTTAATGCAGCTGACCTTCTCTACACCGTCCTGCTTCAGCTGTTTGGCTCGCCTGTTCAGCTATACGCGAGCCTGTACTCGCTCGCTCTCTCGCACCGACTTCCTACTGCTGCGGATTCCTGCCTCCTCCTGCAACCTCCGTTCTCTCTCCTCTCCTCTCCTTTCTTTTACTTCTTCTCCCCCTTAACCGGCTCGCGCTTCTCTATATATGCGGGGAAGACATGGCAGCTGCTAGGGTTACCACTTTTAATACAAAAAAATAAGGGACGCATACGTATTGATTCAAAACGGGACGCGCAATTTCATTCTCAAATACTGGACGATTCCGTATTTTAAAGGATGGGTGGCAACCCTGCCCAGCCCATCAGCCACAGGACAAATCATGGATGTGGGCAGTTTCCCACCTGTGCACTTAGGTGAGAAACGCAGACACCGCAGATCGCCCTGCGGCTCGCTACAGCTACCACGCCCCCTCGCTAAGCCGCGAGCTATACTCACAGCCTGGCTCGCGGCTCGTTACGTGAGCCAATGCTCGTATTTAGATCTGAATTTTTCGCTCATACTTTCCTCGTATTTTGAATTTCTCGTATACAGAGGTGATCGTATCTCGAGGTTCCACTGTATATACATAATTTGTGTGAGACACCAAATTGAGAAGACTACTGGTTACACTTTGTTAACTGCATTACAGAATTTCATCACCATTTAGTCAATGTACTATTAAAATATTACTTATAATTGTTGTGGTGTGAAATTTTGCATACTAGTTGATAAATATTTTGCATGTCTTTACTTGAAACTTAACATTAATATCTATCATTGATAAGAACAGCAATGATTTGATGGTTAAGAACCAGTCCTTTGTAATTTTACGTCAGGGTTGTGGGAAGTGCCTAAAATAAGGTTGGTAAGTGTTTCTCTGCAGAACTGTCTCAATCAACCCCCAAAGGAAAGCCAGACTGCCTAGCTGGCAAGCTTCACCTCAACACATCATTTTGGGGGCAGATGTGAAGGTATTCTGTGCTCCATTGGTTTGGAATTGGCTTGTATCAGAAGCCTTTACATACCATGACACCCTATTGGCTGTAGGGTGTGGACAGAGAATCTATAAATTTGCTTGCTTTACCCCCCTCCCTCTCTCTCTTACAAAACATCTCATGAAAGAGCATCTCAGACACCATGAACTGAAAAGTAGTGCACAATGAAGAGCACAGCTCGGCAGCCATATTCAGAAAGGCATGCGGCCTGTTCTAAAGAAAGCTGACCAAAAATGAGGACTTAACTAGAGACATTTTAAGTAACTAACAAGTCTGTGTGCCACCTGAAACTACACATCTGCATTTATCAGGTTGTATGGTTGCCAATATTCAAATGTACTTGCATATTGTTATTATTTATGAATATTATCAATAACACATTATTTAAAGTCTAACTTAACTCCTGCTTGTCTTTTACTACACCTAATCACCTGTGGTTATAAATGTAGAAGGGAAGGTGGAGAGAAGTTATATACTATAATACCTTATAAACAGTGGTAAGTCTGTGAGATTTGAGGCGTTCTGACAAAGGCTACATATTAATAATACAAAAGGGGAAATTAGAGTAAGATTTACTCTAGATCAAGACAAAACAACAACTATATACTATTCTTATTTGATTAACTCTAGAATCTCGGAAGCCTACAAAAAAAAGTGTTAAGGCCGGGCCACCTTAAATTCCTTTGCATCTCCTCATCAGCATTGTTTTTTTAGGAAAATATGTTAGAGAGCACAAGCAGCCTACTATCCCATAACCCCCCACGACACAGCTTAAATTCTCCCAGTGAGGTACCTTGAGTTGTATAGGGTAAATAAATCGTTATCTGGAATACACACATTTCATGTATGTTCCATTTCTACAATAATCTGGATAAATGTAGGATGACAGGAAATGTGAGGCAAGACATTTTGAACACCTAACTAAAACAGACACTTTTTTCATGTTAATAATAATAATTCATTACATTTATATAGCGCTTTTCTTAGTACTCAAAGCGCTATTCACACAAGGAGGAACCGGGAAGCGAACCCACAATCTTCCAGTCTCCACTGCGCCACCTGTGAGGACAATATGTTACAGTAATAATTGATAAAATGTTGATGTGAAATGGCTAGTTGCCGTTTGATCCTGGAGCTTCTCCACATTTATCGTTCTGTGTACTAAGCTGCAGTCATTATTACTATTACCTAATAAAACATGTACAGTAATCCCTCGCTATATCGCGCTTCGCCTTTCGCGGCTTCACTCCATCGCGGATTTTATATGTAAGCATATTTAAATATATATCGCGGATTTTTCGCTGCTTCGTGGGTTTCTGAGGACAATGGGTCTTTTAATTTCTGGTGCATGCTTCCTCAGTTGGTTTGCCCAGTTGATTTCATACAAGGGACGCTATTGGCAGATGGCTGAGAAGCTATCCAGCTTACTTTTCTCCGTCTCTTGCGCTGACTTTCTCTGATCCTGACGTAGGGGGATTGTGCAGGGGCGCTGTTCGCACACCTAGACGATAAGGACGCTTGTCTAGAAATGCTGAAAGATTATCTTCTCGTTGCTATCTTTTGTGCAGCTGCTTCCTGAAATGACATGCTGCACGGTGCTTCGCATACTTAAAAGCACGTATTGATTTTTTTATCTGTCTCTCTCTCTGCTCCTGACGGAGGGGGTGTGAGCTGCCGCCTTCAACAGCTTTGTGCCGCGGTGCTTCGCATACTTAAAAGCCAAACAGCCCTATTGATTTGTTTGCTCCTTTGAAGAGGAAGATATGTTTGCATTCTTTTAATTGTGAGACTGAACTGTCATCTCTGTCTTATCATGGAGCACAGTTTAAACTTTTGAAAAAGAGACAAATGTTTGTTTGCAGTGTTTGAATAACGTTCCTGTCTCTCTACAACCTCCTGTGTTTCTGGCAAATCTGTGACCCAAGCATGACAATATAAAAATAACCATATAAACATATTGTTTCTACTTCGCGGATGGCTCTGGAACGCAACCCCCGCGATGGAGGAGGGATTACTGTACAGTATTTGCTTTGAGTCTGTAACAGCCAGTGTAAAGTTTTCCTACTTAGAAGGTATAAAAGCAGACACACGAACACTGCTATCTTGTTACTTGAATTTGTTTTTTTGGTTCAGCTCTATTCTTGAATAAAAGCACACTCATTTCATTATACTTTTGCAAAACTGTTTATTTTATATTCCATTAACAACTTGAACGTTACCAAATCTGTCTCTGCCTCTCTCGCGCATTCACACACACACACACACATCCATGCATGAAAACAGAATTATTTGAAAATGCTATATCATTTACGGTAAACATGAGTTGTCATTTGAACATTTTTTTTTTCGATCTTGCCTGTAATCCGTGTTATGGTGCATGGTACTGAGAATGCAGACGGGCTTCTTTTTTTTGGGCGCACACAACGTCAGCATGGCACTGCCAGATCTAAAAACTAGCATGGAGAATTGCATGCGCACTGAAGTGACTTTAGCTGCAGGCGGAAGTTCCTGTCCCACTTTATGATGCCAAGCAGAGTTGTGTTGCAGTGCAACAGTTTATTAGTGCGAAAGCGACATGAAGAAATTGTCAAAGGTTCTGCCTTTGTCCTGAAACGGCTTTATGACCGTAGTCTCATGAAGTCCTTCTCCTGTGGGATGACTGGGATCTTTCACTAAATAAAGAGTACCATTGCACATGCACATGCACATCTGTCATTTTCCACATGACCTGAATGAGTGTCTTTGTTGTCAAAGCGCAAATGCCGTGTAATGGACAGGCGGGTCCCATGCCCGGCAGGGACGCCCCTGCTACATCTGTTCTGGGGGAGCAGCCATGGACTGTTCAATACCTCCCCCGGGACTCTTGGAGGCAGCCTCCCTGGCAGCCAATGATTCCCAAACCAGGCACATGGCTCCATGGGAGATGGAGTCCTCCACATCCTGGTTGGGGACTCGGATGGCCGCCAGGGGGAGCTGCATGGAGTCAGCAGCCTGGCTGGTCATATCTTCAGCCCCACCCGGAAGTGCAATTAGGACCAGGTGGCCAAGCACCTGGAACGCTTCCGGGTGGGATATAAAAAGGGCCAGCCACCACCACTCAGACAACCAGAGTCGGGAGGAGGAGGACTAAGCCTGAGGAGGAGTGGTGGGAAAGAAGAGAGAATTGTTGTGGTATTTGTGAGTGTTTTGGGACTGTGTTGGGCCTGTGGGACACAGGGAAGGAGTGCCCCACGGCTGAAGAAAAATAAAAAATTGTTTTATTTAAGTACGTGCCTCTGCGTCAGTCTGTGCCGGGTTGGGCGCGATATAGCGCCTTTCACATCTGGCGTAGTCGGCAGGATCCCGGCCGGTCCATTTGGACTGAAACCTGCATCTAAATTCAAGTAGAGACCCAGCATAGTGAACTACAACAGCGCGAGGCACATGCTCGACTCAGCGGAGCGGAGAGCGCGCCCCTATTGCAGCCATAGCCAAGCACGCGCGGCACAGCATGGAGAGCGTGTACTCAAGGCCACATACGTGCATGCATACTGAAGCGCGCTGTTGCGGCAGGGGCCGCGGGACGGACACGCGCAGCACAGCGCTGGGAGAGAGCTCTCGCAGCTGCCAGCATACCGCACAGCACAGCGCCACTGACAGCTTATAAAGACACCACGTGATGGGGAAGAAGAAAGCTGGGCGGACACAGAAGCCGGCCGCCAGACGCCGCCATGCCACTCCGCACCACGGGTTGCAGCCAGAGGTAGGTGATGGGCCATGGACAGGGTTTTCCGCATTCGCGTCAGCCTACCTCTTGGACAAAGAGCCGCGAAGTACCCGGCGGTGGCAGGATGATGTCTGTCTGTGGAGGGATGGCGGAGCAAGCTTGGGAGAGAGCGAGGTGGAGCTGTGTTCTCCCTACAGCATGATCCTTCACTTGGGGGAGGAGAGCCCGGATGAGCTTCTCAGCGTGGTGCCCCCGCAAGAGGAACGGGAGCAGCTCCCTGACACAGGTAATGGGGGGGAGGGCGTGTGTCAGTTGCCTGCCGAGGAAAGGACATAGGCGGGGCCGACGAACCTTCTCCCCGACCCTCTTGACTACCCGAACGGGCCTGCGGGGATCCTGCAGGTCCTTGATGGCTCGCGGTCAGCAGAAGGGGACAAGGGGAGCCCAAGTCCACCGCCAACCGAAGAGATTGATGTTTTTTAGGCTGCACTGGAGTTGCAATGTGTGCTTCTTCCCCTGCAGTCCCTACTTAAGATTTTTCAGGTCCTGCAGGAGACGAAGGAGGAATGACACCCCGATGGCAGCCGTTGTGAAATGGTTGGAGAGACGGGGGACGTCGGCCTCCAGCTTGCAGGACGCAGCGGTGCAGGTGAGTGAAGTCTGGGCCGTAGAGAAATTGGGGGGGCGGAGCGCAGCGGCCGCAGTGATGGTTAGTACTGCTTGCCAGGCCGCTCTGCCCACTACACAAGACGTTGCTGTGATGACAGATGGCGTGGCAGAAGAGTGTGCGGGGAGGCCGCTGGAGAATATCAGCTGCCAAACGACTCCGCCCCGACTGCCCGCGCCTGTCTTACGGCCGTCTAAAGGGGTGCAGACGGCACAGGGTCTCCCTTCTTCCCATAAGGGGATCCAGGCTGTCAGTGCACCCCACAGAAGAAGAAAACAGAACTCCTAACAGAGCACAGTGTAAGCCCGTTGGCTTGAAGGCGCAGGAGGGCTACGCTGCAGAGGGGCGGAAACGTTACGAGCCCTCCTCTAAGCGGGCGAAGGAGCAGGGGTTTCCTGCCTGCTTCCGCACTCGCAAGGGTCAGACTGGAGGGGGTCAGGTGTGCTTTAACTGCGGCCGCGGTGGCCACATCTGGAGGTGTTGTCCAGAGAGGACGTCCGCGTGGCAACACCCCCAGATCTGTTTATTATGTTTCTGCAGGGCACAGCCGCGGAGCCAAGGAAGCCGACTCCCTGTCCTGGAGAGGACCAGCCCTCGCGGGACAGGCCGATGAGCCCCACAAGCCTCATCTGAGGGAGGGGCCATGTAATGGACAGCCTGGTCCCATGCCCGGCAGGGACGCCCCTGCTGCATCTGTTCTGGGGGAGCAGCCATGGACTGTTCTTGATTTAGAAGCAGCTGTTCTTATCTCTATACCAGCCATAAAATTGATAAGTAAGCTTCGGTTTTTACATATTGATAGCAACATCGATCATATTCTTGAATACAGGCACACTTGTTTTGTTGTACTTTTTGTGAAATTGCTTATTGGATATTTGCGTGTTCACACATTATACATTTCACGTCAACATTTTATCAATTAATACTGTAACATGAAAAAAAACTTTTTTTTTTCAAACTGTTTTAGTTGGGTGTTCGACATTTCTTGCCTCACATTTCCTGTCATCCTACATTTATCTAGATTATTGTACAAATGGAACAGACATGAAATGTATGTATTCCAAATAACAATATATTATTTACCCTCTACAACTTCAGGTACCTCACTCCCAGATACACAGTTTTTGACCTGGGAGAAGTTGGTGGGGGATGGGATAGCAGGTTGCTTGCTGCCAGTGCTGATTGACACATTTACTAAACAAAGATGATGATGAAGAGGTGCATAGGAATTTAAGGTGGCCCGGTGGACCTGACTTTTTTCGTAGACTTCAGGGATTCTGGCGTTAACGAAGGTGAAAAGTGATAATATTCAATTTCATGTATTAAACACCGCACCATGCCAAACAGGTGAAATACGCCTTTAATCATCAAAACGTGCTCTGACATTTTCCCACACTTAGACCAAAGCCACCCGATTTCAAAACACATATCAAAATGGCTTATTTCAATTAGCAAAGCAAAATAGAGGAATTAAAAAAGTGTTAATGAACACAGGGAGAAAAATATGGAGATAAGAGACATTGGATTAGCATGGTTATTTGTGTCTGCTCTGGATGGGGAGTGGAAACAAGGCTTGGCCAGCTTTGTGACACACCGGTGATATTCATACTCTCCATTGCATTGTTAATGGCTGTGTAGTGTCATGATTTATTTACGCTAATGACATTGGATTTGCCCACGATAGAGGAGAAGCCTATCTGGAGTTGAACTCATTCTGAACAGAGGCCCATTTGGGTCATCCACCTGAGTCAGCTCAGCACCTCTCTTTATCCAAATGTACAGAACATATCAGCTCAGAGTAGCCAACATTTGGATACAGAACAGACAATACAACCACAGTCAAATCACTGACCTTTGACCCAAGGTATGCTGATAACTGGTATACTCATGACAGACCCTGTGATCAAACATAACTTTTGTTATGAATAATCTTTAACCAGAAAAGAAGTCCAGTAACAATTCATCACTTCAGCCAGAAATCATACAGATCACTCCTCCTATTCCTGCCCCTCCATGTTCCTCGATTTTTCCCCACAAGCCTGCTGAAGTATCCCAGTTGATCTACATAGGTAGTAGATGGTACCCTTTTTTCAGGAGTGAATCCAAAGTCTCTTAAAAAGCCAGTCAGTCAGTCATTATCCAACCTGTTATATCCTAACACAGGGTCACAGGGGTCTGCTTGAGCCAATACCAGCCAACACAGGGCGCAAGGCAGGAACAAATACCAGGCAGGGCACACACACCCACACACCAAGCACACACCAGGGACAATTTAGGATCGCCAATGCACCTAACCTACATGTCTTTGGACTGTGGGAGGAAACCAGAGCACCTGGAGCAAACCCACGCAGACACGGGGAGAACATTCAAACTCCACGCAGGGAGGACCCGGGAAGCGAACCCATGTCTCCTTACTATAAGGCAGCAGTGCTACCACTGTGCCACCGTGCAGCCCTCTTACAAAGCCAAATACTCTGAAAAGTTGTGTGATTCATGCACACACACACAGGTTCCCCTCTATGGAACTTGAAATCTCATTAAGATGACTTTGGAAAAAACATGAAGAGTCTCCGATGAGACAACTTCAGAGTAAAAGTGAAATCAGTTTTGATCAAGAGTTTTGTTTCAAGAGCCAATGCTGCACTTACAGGTGAGTCCCACTAAGTCTTTCCTGGATTTTCAACGTCTACCATAAGCTCTAGCTCATACCTATCATTAGAGAAGCAATATTCCATGGGTCAACTGCCAGTTTATATCACCAAGGTCTAGTACACTTGGATCCATTCCTCTCTTGCTCATACCCAACAGTCATCAAACTCAACATTCACCTAGTGATTGATCCTTGATGGTCTATGTGAGCCACCTGGCCACCATGTCAGTGATCGCTACTCCCAAGCCTGGTTTGAGGAATGAGGCTCAATATTTCTGTGCTTAGAAAGGTTCTCTTTGAGTGAGCTGAGAGGGCCATTCATGGATTGTTTGTGTGAACACCTCACCTTAGACTAGTTTTCTATGAGTCAGCAGTAGGGCTGCAGGATTAATCCGTTTCTCTTTGACATCATTATTGTTGCTTTTAAATCTCAAGAGCTGTAATTTATCTAGCCTGTACAATATAAAGATATTCATCACTGTATGACCATCCATCAACCATTTCTTTTGCCCCCGCTTTCCAAATCTGCTTGTTGAAGAGCAAATGCATTGAATTTGTAAATCCAGTCCAATAAAGATGAGGACAAACTGCCTTATGGGTAAGTGCAACACGGATTGGCCAAAAACATAAAAGAATATAACTGAAAATTCTGACCCCTGTATAATGCATTTGGATAGACATTCCAGACTGAAAAATATTATTTTAACAACTAATAAATATATTAATAATTAATTGTGCACAATAACAACACTAACTATTTTACAAGTATACCCAACCCTTCATTGTGAAGTCTGTCATCCCCTCATACAAAGCACACATCCAGTGAACTCAAAGTATTTAGTCCTCTTCACTTTCTGCACACTTTATTCTGCTGCAGATTTAATTTTAAATGGGCTAGGGGGGCTTATCACCCTGCTTATAACGCTCTCTGACGCTCACGTTGTGAAGGGGAGGGTCTGAACGCATGCTAAGCAGATGTGGTCGGATCAGCTGATGGCTTGCTGCTGCTGAGCTGCGTGTTCTGCTTGTCACGCTGCGTGTCAATCATTTAAAAGCCTGTACAGCAGCTGTCCCTTGTCTCACTGCCTTGTCTCGCAGGACGTTAAAGTGTTCCCGAGAAAATCATGTATCGTCTCCTTCCAAGATTGTTTTTTTTTTTTTAATAATAGAGATATAGTTGACATTTTCCCCATCAATGTATACTCAATAACACAATATCAATGTGCAAACATATTATCTGAAAGGTTTACAAATTTCTCCCAAATCAAAACCTGAAATCTCTCACCGTCTCACATGATAGCATTGCCTTTCACCTGTATAGGCATATGTAATAAATGTCTAACTTAATAAAAACTCATAGGCATACTCAGTAACGCTGTCCATAAAAATCAAACCAACATGTCACCTGTCACAGGTGGTCCATGTGAAATGGCCAGCATTGAACTTTACTGCAGTTGGCTAAAACCCTCTGGAGACGACCTGCACCAAAGTGCTATAATAAGGAGATGTTATAAAGTCAGAGCATCGAGGAGCCTTAGTGAAAACGTTTCTGCAGCTTCTCTTCAGGGATTCATTCACGGTGCAGTTTATATGACAGACACATTTGATATTATCATCATTATCGCTTGGCTCGCTATTCCAATATATTTTATGAGAAGAGATGTTTACTTTATTACTAAGATATTCTGCTGCTCCATGAGCACGGTAAAAGGTCCTGTGGGCTCAAGCTATGGTAATTACACCTTAAGGATTGGATTATTATATTTAATGAATTATAATAATTATATTGTTATATTATAATTAATATTATAAAAATTCTGCTGCTAGGATAATCACTTGTTCTAAGTCCACTGAACATATTACACTGATTCTTTTCCAATGTCATTGGCTCCCTGTTTACTACAATGTAGAATACTGCTCTTAACATTTAAAAGCTCTTCACAATCTGCATTTTTACTTTTTGTGCCACACAGTAAACCTTGTTCTATGGAAGCCAGAGCTTTCTCTTACAGTGCTCGGCAACTCTGGAATTCTCTTCATGCTTGTATTTGTCAACTACGTAGATTCAGTAACAAAATTTAAAACTATTCTTAAAAACACCCCTCTTGAAACTGGCATATCAAATATGATTTTATTGTCATTTAATTTGTTGTTAGTTATTTTTGCTGTTGATTTTATTATTATCTGTTCCTATTTTTATTTATTTTTCAAAATTTGTTTATTGATTTTATTAAAATCACACAACAGTCCATACAAATAGATCAATTTTACAAGAATAGGATTGAAAACAAATCAACCAACACCCCTGAGAAAGAGAGCATGGGCAGCATAATAAAACTTAAACCTGGTAAAAATAAGCAAATAGATAAATTAATAAGTGAATATAGATAAATGGAGAAGAAAAAGAAAAAAAAAAAAAAGAATAGGGAGAGAATCTGTTTCCACAGTGCTTTAAAAGTAATTATTCTAAAATGTTATTGATTAGATTCTGCCAGGTTTGGAAGAATTTCTGCACAGATCCTCCAATTTTATTTTTTCCAATTTCAAATAATATATAACATCAGTTACCCACTGACTTAAAAGGGGAGAGTTAGGATTCTTCCAGTTGAGCAAGATAAGTCTACATGCCAATAATGTAGTAAAGGCAATCACAGTTTGCTTGTCCTTCTCCACTTTAAGCCCATCTGGAAGAACACCAAACACAGCTGTTAGTGGATTAGAAGGGATTGTGACACCAAGGCTGTCTGAGAGGCACTTCAAAATTTTGGTCCAAAATTATCTTAATTTGGTGCAGGCCCAAAACATGTGACCCAGTGAGGCTGGAACTTGACTGCAGCGTTTGCAGGTTGGATTTTGCCCTGGAAACATTTTGGACAATTTTATTTATTGTTGTTTAATTTTTTGTAAGGTGACCTCGAGTGTTTAGAAAATAAATAATTATTATTTAGTTGTTCTATTCCAACCATTGTAATAGATTCATAATACTTGTGTTTAAAGTATTGCATTCTTTCATCATGTTCTTTTAATGTATGAACAAGCTAAAAACAAAACAGTCGCAAGTCATAAGCCAGTTATTCACATGAAACCGAATTTGCTGGGTAGCTTAGAAGTTTTTTTTTTTTTTTTTTTTTTTTAAATTTTAATGTTAGCATCAATTTCACAAAACTGTACAAGAACAATGTTCTGCCATTTCATGTATCACTAATAAGCACAACTTCCCCCAAGTCATACAATCCTAGTCAGAAGCACAAATCTCCAGATATCACTCTAAGGTAGCATTCTGTATAGTACTGATTTTTCGGTCCCACTCACAGCAGAGATCCTTGCTGTTTCTGTCCGCTCTCACCTGCATCGTTCCAGGCCCACCTAAACATTGATCCCACTCCCCAAAGCATTATTGCTTTTCTCATTCAAAATCATAGGTGAGGTGACTGGGGACCTGGAAACTCTGTCTTGCATGTTCATCACTCATCATTCTGCACTGAATCAATTATGGATTAGTTAACTATTTCATATTTAACTTGAAAGAGGTCCTTTCAAGGTGTACATTGTGTATTCAGTATTTTCCGTTGTTACTTATCAGACAGCTGCTCCTGTCAGCAAGCCAATTCAAGGGATTAAAAATGCTGGGTGCTGTATTGTCTGTTTCAACAAGCTACAGGCCAAACAAAACTCCATGTCCCATTATTAGACAGAAAGAGGAAATTATATTTGAAAATAACCCCATTCGTATTTTCCCAGATTTCTCCCCTGCACCAGCTGCTAAACATGCCACATACTACAGAATTAACCAGCGTCTACGCAGTGCTGATATCAGATACAGCCTCTTGTACCCTGCCAAATTAAAAGTGAATACTGAAAGTCTGTTTTATATTTTTACCTCTCCGATTGAAACCAAAAAAGAGCTAAGCAGATCAATTTCAACATCCTGTTAAAACAGAATCATGAGCCACACCATGTTGTGACACAGCATAGAAGATTCTGCCTGCAACTTGGACCACTTGTAATGTGACATTTGGTGTAACTATACATTCTATTTCCATTTTGGCTACATTTTTTTAATTCAATTATTATACTGAAACTTCTTTCATTGAAAATATGTACTTTTTTTGCAGCTACAAAGGAACTAGCTATTTACGCCTCTCGTGTGCATGACACTTTAAACTCTTCTTCAAGGCTGCTTATTTGGCGCTTTAGCTTAATGCTCCTCCCATACGGTACGGCACTGCTTAAACTCAAGAGGCAGACGCTGCCACCTACAGAGGTAACAACTAATCTTCCTCTCCAGGCTCTTTAAAGTTGACATAGTCACCTAGTACACCAGCAGAGGTCACAGGATATGGGGTAAGACGCCATGCTGTAACCAAGCCTTGAACCTGCCAGGTAAGCTTGTGACTGGTTTCTCTGTAATGGATGGAACCAGTCTGAACCTCATTCTTGCCCAGAAGATGAGTTTTTCCAGGCCCTGGAGGATCCACCAGGCACTGATGTAGTTGTGACAGTGAAGTTGTCCATGAATGCTCTGATGGGAGGCTGCCAAGAGCGAGACTACTCAGTCTAAAGAAGATAAGGCGCAAGCTAATGCATTCTTTGACTCATTACAGATACCTCAGGTGGATACCTTTACTGCTGTGGAACTGGATAAACCTCTGAAACTCTCAGAATTACGCTGTAAGCTCACTTCCAAGTGGCATAGCAGCTGGCCCTGAAGGTTCCCCAGTGGAATAAAAATTAAACAAATTCAAAAAAGTTAGCTCAACTATTATTAGCAACATTCACATACGCTAAAGGCAACAAGATTCTACCTCAAACTTTTCGCCAAGCATTAATTTCTGTCTTTGCTAATAAAAATCAGGAGCTACTACAATGCACATCATATAGACCAATCCCACTTCTGAATAAGGACGTTAAGATATGCTCCAAAATTCTAGCTAGAAGGATTGAGAAACTGCTTTCTTCTGTAATACCACAAGGACAAACTAGATTTATTAAAGGTAGAAACCTAGCTTCTAATCTTCAACATTTGTTTAATATATTTACCCATTAAATATAACACCCCAGAGATTTTACTATCTTTGGATAGAGAAAAAGCATTTGACAAAGTTGAATGGGACTACCTATTCACCACATTGCACAAATCTGGGTTTGTCCCAAACATATATGCATGGGTCAAACTACTTTATAGCAGTCTAGAAGCTTCAGTTCGTATTAGTAACATTATTTCAGACTACTTCAAACAAGAACATGGTACTTGATAAGGATGACCCCCATCACCAGTGCTATTTAAAATTGCCATTGGCTGTTTAATTTCAAAATGCTGCAAAAATAAAGGGGATTTTTCAGAAGAGGACTTAAACAGAAAATATCACTACAGTATATGCAGATGATATGGTACTGTGTATATCTGATCCACAAAAATTCCATGCCAGCAGTCCTAAAAGCATTAGCAGAATGTCAAAAGATCTCTGGACTCAAAACTAATTTTTATAAAACTCTCTAGAACACAATACTAGACTGGACACATTTCTCTTTATCTTTGCAGATCAGTTTAATTATCTCAGGGAAAATATTACAAGTAAATATATAGCTCTCTTTGAACAAAATATTTCTGTTTGAATGGAAAGAATTAAACAAAATGTGAAAAGCTGGTCCACATTAGCAGGTAGAATGAACACTGTTAAGATGAACATCCTTTCCAAACTTCTTTTCTATTTTAAACCATCCACATTTACATTAACAAATCGTTTTAAGAAATTAGATTCAAATCATAACCTCATTAATTTGGAATTCTAAACATTCACGCATCCAAAGGGT